>NC_133330.1:18044249-18344249 GCF_042186555.1 Aquarana catesbeiana | reverse complement strand
GAGAAGGTAAGCTGACAGAGAAAGATTACTGCATAACCATGACACCGATGGACTGAAATGCAGGTGGCTTCCAGTTGCTCTGAAGCACAGGCCAGTCCACTTGCTAGAACTGCAGGGCTGTCCTCCAAGATCCCTCAGAGGCGGGTGATACGGCTCTCTGCTGTTTAGACTGCAGTCTCTCACTCCTGGTCACACACAGATCTCCTGCTGGCAGGTGTTGAATGGCATCCAGAGAGACTGAAAACAGGCCGCTCCTCTCCTTTTATCACTCCTCCCAGGAGGCAGTTCTGCGCGCTTTGCATTGTCTGTCCTGTAGTCCAGGGCTGATCCAGCTAACAGAGTCACTCCCTCCTCCAGACTACATCTCCCACAATGCTTTGCTGCATTATTCTCAAAGAGTAAGGAAAAATCCTAACAGAGTCCAGCAGACACTAGGGGGAGCCAAACTCATTTGCAAACCACGAACTGTTCAACTATAATGACTATAGTAGCAAACCCCTGGCTACACACTTCCCCCACTTGAACTCTTTGGCCCCCAAAGACATGAAGAGAACCCACTCCAGCTTGCTAAGAAGGAAGAAATGAATTATTAGTGATTTTTTTTCATCATTAATCACAGTTCAAATCTAGCAAATACTGACACATTTCTGCGTTTTTTTCGAACCATCTATACGAACTATAAGTTAGTTTAAAATCAGTCTTTGAACAGGCCAGGGCAATTGCCGTGTCCCACCCATTGGGTGTAGAATCAGGAGCTGATCTGCAAATGATATGAATAAGCTCTTCAGAGAGTCTCTTGGGAGCGTGCACATTCCGCCTTAACCTCACTGGCGAATACGTCCCAGCAGTCTGTGTCAAATCTTTGGGTGTTTCATTAGCACTAGTCTGAACATTCAATTCCATTGAAGGGTTTCACGTGCAGTTTAAGAGCTAATGATGGTTCTCCAACATCAGGGATTGGTAATAGTTCACTAGAGAAGTCTATCAGGTCCATAGTCTCTTGTTCAGGGACAACTCCTTCGGCCTTGGTTCTCTCCACATCCTTAAAAGGTTGCAATGTCTTGAACTCTGGTCCAAGGGACCTATGGGTCATCTTATTTGTCTCCATTGGCCATTGAGGTACCATCCTAGCTGTTTACTTTGGCAACACCTTAATAGCTTCCATCTCTTTTTCCATCCTCTTCAAAGGGCTGGTTATTGAGCTGTCTTCGGCAGACCACAACCAGAAAGGCACATTCACCATCTCATCCTCCTCTTCTACATCAGTCCTCCTTCTTCCTGGTGAGGACACTGGACTAGAAACTTGGGAAAACACATAATCTTATCCAAATTCCTCATCTTCTTCATCTGTCATATCAGCTACAGTCAACATTTCTTTTTGTGAGCGTGTTTGAGGTGGAGTTGGCTTTGAGGGGGGCTGTAGAGGTGCTTGAGGCACCCTCACTGCATCTGATAATGATAACAAGTGATTTCTGTGCCACATCTTTAATGGTCCCTTCTTCCCATCAGGTCTGATCTGATACATGGGTAGACCAGGGAGTTGTTTACAAACAACATAGGGCTGTGGCCTCCATCGATCCGCCAGCTTATGTTTTCCTGGTACCCCTAGATTCTTCAGTAACACTCGGTCACCTGGTTGAAAGTGCTGTATCTTTACTTTCAAATCAAAGTTTTGTTTATTCCGAGATTCTCTGATAGAAGCATGTTCCATAGCTTTCTCATAGGCTTGTTCTTCCATAATCTGTCCACATAGCCCTTATGTGACGTTAAAGGGGCATCATTAAGGGAAGTGCCAAAAGGCAGATCAGCAGGAAGACGAGCTTCTCTCCCAAACTGGAGGTGATAGGGGGAGTAACCAGTAGCATCACTCTCCGTGCTATTGTAAGCATGCACCAGTGCTGCTATATGATTACCCCAATGCTGTTTCTTCTCTGGGGACAGAGTTCCCAACATGTTTACCAAAGTCCGATTGAATCGTTCAGGTTGAGGGTCCCCTTGAGGGTGATACGGTGTAGTACGAGAGTTATTGATACCCAATAGGGCACACATCTGATGGACTAGTCGACTCTCAAAGTCTCTTCCTTGGTCTGAATGGATTCGTACGTGTAACCCATAGTGTACGAAAAACTTCTCCACGAGCACCTTATCCACAGTGCTGACCTTCTGTTCTTTAGTAGGATAAGCCTGTGCATAGTGGGTGAAGTGATCGGTCACAACCAAGATGCTGTTTCTTCCACCTGTATTGGGTTCCAGGCACAGAAAGTCAATGCAGACCAGAGCTAACGGCTCCTGACTCTGTAAGTAACCCGTTGGGGCAGCCCTAACCGGCAAAGTTTTCTGCTGGATACAAGTCAAACAGGAGTGACAGTAACTCTCTACCTCTCCTCTCATATTGGGCCAATAAAATCTGTCTCTAATCAAGCGAAATGTCCTTTCTGTTCCTAAGTGGCCATGGTCATCATGTAAGGACATTAGGACATTAGGACAGTAGGATAATGTTTTTCTGGGAGAAAAAGCTGTCACTTCTCCTCCTTGTCTCCAGACGGGCAATGCCTGTATAACACTCCATCTCTGATTTGTACACGGTCCCATTCCCTGTGCAAAGTCTTTGCTCCCTTTATGAGGCTTTTCAGCAACAGTCCAGGATCCTGCTTGTTCAAAGCCTGCACCACCAAATGACCCAATGGGTCCTGCTCTTGGTCTCTCTTCAAATCTCTCTTTGTCAGTTGGGGTAGGCCTTCACCTCTCACCTGTGTCAATCCGCAGTAGCATCTTGGTATTCCAGAGGGGTGAACCCCAATGTATTCAGCAGCCACTCCTTTCATCTTATGGTCCAGGCCCTGACACAAAGCTCACACTCCTTCTTCAGTTACATAAGACCATCAGATACATACAGATACATACAGATAGTCTCTCAATTTATCCACCACAGTCCACTTGAGTCCCAAAAATTCCAATTTACGGATGGGGTAATTCTTCTCCGATGGAGTAAGACTCCTACTCACATAGGCCACGGGTCTCAACCCTCCATTTTGTTCCTGATACAGTACTCCTCCCAATCCTTTTCTACTGGCGTCCACGTGCAGCTCATAGGGCAGGCCAGGGTCAGCGTAGGCCAAAACCGGTGCCTCTGTGGGACTCTTCTTTAACTGTCAAAATGTTTTTTCACATGGAGAGTTCCATTGGCTTTGGACGGACTTGCGGCTACCTTCTCACTCTTCTGGGGTGTCTTTACTGTGAGTTGAGCCTCCTGATTTTTTTCATCCAGGAGAGCCCCCTCATTTCTCACCAACCCTATCAGCTCTGAGTAAGAAGGGGCCTCTCGGGTGACCTTCAAGAGTAATCGGAGCACAATAGGATGGTTTGGCCTGGATCCTTGTAGGGTCCGATCCAACCAGACTCTGTCCACCTCCCGGGGGTCAATCCCTTTCTTTAAAATGATTGGTGCAGGATCTGATCCACCCAGACGACATATTCAGACAACTTCTATCCCCTCTACTGGTGGGTATGCTCAAACTTGTACATCAGATCCGGTAGCTTCTCTACCCTTCCATAAACTGCACACAGAGCCTCGATATAGTCCATGGCCTCACAATCTGGTTTCTCCCTCTTCAAGCTCCTGATGACATCTGCTGCTGGACTGCAAAAACTCTCGCTGATTTGCTGTCTTTTCACTGGTCCCGACACATTCTACTCCTCTATTGCTTGCATGACCTGATCCATCCAGCTATCAAATTCTTCTTCCCCGTCTGGTCTGGGGACATGGCCTGAAAAAGTTGGTAGCCTCCGATATTCCTGATTGGCGGACTTCGTGTGACTCTGTATCAGGCTGTCAACTAGGCGACTCATGTCTAGATAGAATAAGGCAAAGGGAAACCCCACCATTGGGCTTCCTGCTGCTGGGCCGGTTGCAATTGGACTACCGGCAGTTGGGCTGCCTGCAACAGGGCTCCCTGGTGGTAACCCAGGGGACTTCTCTTCAATCTCCTCCGGCAACTGTACTGGGATCACATGGCCACCCAGGTCTTCTTCTAAGCTCACAACCCTCTTCTGGAACTCCGCCGGAATACTCTCTTTCCATTCTAAAAGGACATACGTACAATCTTCCTCAAATTCATGTTTCAGGTCCAAGAGGTAGGACCCCTGTTCTGGGACGACTTTTCTCATCAACTGCCGTACCTCTCTTTCAAACCACCGAACTCCTGGTAGCCTCAGAACCGTAGTTTGCTCCAACCGACTCCCATACTCCTGACTCCACTCAGTGGGAGTGGCGGAGTCCATAACTTCTTCCACCCTGGACATGTCAACTGATCTGCTCGGGTGCCCCAGATGGGGTATCTTGGTGGGACCTCCAAATGTAGTGATATCCCCATGGGGGCTGCTGATTGACTCTATTCCCCACTGGCTACCCTGACTCTGCAGATCCTCTCTTACCTCTGACACCTTGGGTTCCATTCTGCAATGTGGCGTTAGCAATAAGAAACTCACATGATATCACTGAACCACTCAGAAAAATTTACTGAGATAAGTAATGGAACACAATGAAAAGCATGCATGAACACAAGTTATGATTGACAATAGTTATCACTTAATGCACATATACAGAACATATAACATTATCACCTGAAGGGGGTATATGTGAACAGGTGCACAGAAGGATAGGTACTCAATATCTTTAAGACATATATTAAATACCTTCCTACTGAGGCCTCAACACAGACCAAAATGCAGTATATAGTCTTTACATTCAGTAACACAGTGTAAAATTAAGCGTATACACTAATGGCTCCCCTAGGCTATAATTCAGAGATCAACTTGTGAGTAGAGCAGCAATGCTTCGTAAAAGAAGATGGTGAAAGTTCTTTAAACTCCAGATGTCTTCAGCTAGCCTGATGGTTAAACTGCAGTATATTGTTGTAATTTATAGTCCACAAAGACAAAAGGAAAGAAATTACTGTAGAACAAAAGGTGTGCTGATGATTGCTTAACTGAAGAAATATCACAACTTGTAGATTCCTCTTTACATGTGCGTGCAATACAGTTCTGACCTTATAGCGCAGGGCAGAAAGACAAGTCCCCAAAGTCCAGCTGTATGATGCCTGTGAAGAAGTAGATTCGCCTCCGTGGAACTACAAGTCTCACCAGCCGTCTGTAGAAAGAACTCACTCAGCAATACTGTAATCTCTACTGGAATGGGCATTTGCCCTCTCGCCACAATAGACTGATGGCTGTGAGGCTCCATCCAGAATCCCCTCCTGGTGTCCCCATCTGGTGAAAATGGCGCTGCCACGCCATGCTCTGAAGCGCAGGCCGGTCCGCTTGCTAGAATAGTAGGGCTGTCCTCCAAGATCCCTCAGAGGCGGGTGATCCGGCTCTCCGCTGTATAGGCCGCAGTCTCTCACTCCTGGTCACACACAGACCTTTTGCTGGCAGGTGTTGAATGGCATCCAAAGAGACTGAAAACAGAGCCTGTTTTCAGTGCTGGGCGCTCGACGGTCACTCAGCTGTGTTAGAAAAGTGAATGAATATTCACTTTCCTAACACTAAACCGCCTCTCCGCCAATCAGGTGCTTGGATCTGTTACCAATCACCTTATTGGCTGCAACGACAGGTGCTGTGATTGGACGTCTATTAGGCATCCAATCATAGCAGAGGATGGGAAGAGAGGATGGGAGAAGACATTGAGGAGCATCGAGAAGCTGTCCCACCCTCACCAAGACAGGGTAAGTACAGACAGCAGGCGGGGGGCACACTGGCAGCATTTGATGTGGCACAGTGGGAGCATTTGATGGGCACAGTGAGGCTGCATTTGATGGGCACAGTGGCTGCATATGATGTCACAGTGGCTGCATTTGATGGGCACAGTGGCTGCATATGATGTCACAGTGGCTGCATTCGATGCTGCACAGTAGCTGTATTTGATGGGCACACTGGTTGCGTTTGATGGTACAGTGAGAATGCAATTGATGGTTTTTTTTCAGAATTTTTAAGTTTGCTTGCACCCCCAAAAAAAATTTTGAGCACCAGCTACCACCGCTTTTCGATTCTCATTATATTATATGTGAATGTGGTTGATGAGGTGACGGGGGTGTATATGAGAATCACCATGCACAGAGCTCACAAGGAAGTGGTCTGATCAGAGAGTGGACCACAGAGACAATTTCCCATGGCAGACACTCCGCCCAGAGCAGAGACCTGCCAGTAATACCGAATATTCAGGGGAGCCGACCAGAACCAGGAGCAACATGAACCCCATCACTGGACTGATCTGTATGCTGGGGGTCCTGCCAGGTCTGAGGAGGAAATTGTATTTATTCTTTCTTTCTCCTCTATAGTCTTGGTCATTGGTATTTGCTGTCTGTCAAGATATCTGTCTATCTTCTGTATCTATCTATCTATCTATCTATCTATCTATCTATCTATCTATCTATCTATCTATCTATCTATCTATCTATCTATCTATCTATCTATCTATCTATCTATCTATCTATCTATCTATCTATCTATCTATCTATCTATCTTTTTCTATCTATCTTTTTCTTTCTTTCTTTCTTTCTTTCTTTCTTTCTTTCTTTCTTTCTTTCTTTCTTTCTTTCTTTCTTTCTTTCTTTCTTTCTTTCTTTCTTTCTTTCCTTCAATTCTATCTATCTATCTATCTATCTATCTATCTATCTATCTATCTATCTATCTATCTATCTATCTATCTATCTATCTATCTATCTATCTATCTATCTATCTTTTTTTTTAATCTCTCTATCTACATATCTTTTCTTTTCTTTATTTCTTTCTTTGTACAGTCATTTCTCCTCTATAGTCTTGTCACACTCATCGGTCTTTTCTCTCTGTCAGGATTTCTATCACAGACAATCCATGTATGGCAGACTCCAGTAATATGGGCCACAGAGGGCGACTCCATAACCTTACCGTGTGACTACAGAATCGATGGAGAGAATGCTTCCATCGGGTCCTACAAGTGGTACAGACACGTAGTGAGGAGTGGGATGGAGGTCTCTGAGAATAATAAGTATTTCTCTGGAAGACTTTCCAGAGTGGACCAATATCAGTTCATCCATGGACGATCGGCCGCCATCACCCTGCACAGTGTGGAGTTGTCAGACTCCGGGATGTATTACTGTGAAGTTACATTTCAAATCGGCCAACTAATATCCGGAATTGGAAATGGAACTTTCCTCAATGTTTCAGGTGAGATCTGTATTTACTGTCCTGGTTGTGTAATTATCAATATCTGATCAATAATAAGACAGTGAGATGACCCTTCAAAGGATATCAGATAGGAAATGTAAATTTCATATAAAAATTTACATTATTTTAAAGGAGTTGTAAAGACAGAAGGTACATTCTGTGCATTAAAGGAGAAGTCCAGCCTGAGCTCGTTTGTCTGGGCTTCTCCTCTGGGTCACAGGAATGTCATTAGTTTTGCACTCCTGTGACCCGTTTTCAACAGAGAGTGGGCTGAAGTCCGCTCTCTGCTGATGTCACTGGAATTAGTCCAGGCACTGCATCATCCCGTCAATGAAGTCGGGATCCGCCAGTTGCCTGGACTGATGGCCGTCTCAGTCTCTCAGCGAGCCTCTCCCCACCCCTCCACAGCTCAGCGCTCCAATGAGCGTGGAGAATAAGAACAGGAGAGATGCTGACTGACAGGCACCAGCTCTCCGCTCGAGGAGGTGAGAGAACCAAGCCATCAGCGTTGTTCGATTGCTCGGTTCTCAGTGCAGAGGTAGCGGGGGACAGATGCAGCCAGGGCCATCTTTAATATTGATTTGACCCTGGGCAAACATTTTCTTTGGGCCCCCCAGCTTCAATCAAGCCCCCCCCCCCCCGAGACAAACAATATATAGCAGCTAGACTCAAAATCAGGTCAGGCAGAAATTGCAATTGATTGCCAGAGGTTACAGCATATCATTACTGCTCATTAACTGGATGCTAGAGGTTACAGCACACATTACGACTTGTCGATTAGTTGCTAGAGGTTACAGTACATACTTTCTGTTAACCAATTGGTTGCTAGAGGTTACTGCACATCCTTTTTGCTCACTAGTTGCTAGAGGTTACATGCTTGCAGCTCACTGTTTGGTTGCTAGAGGTTACTGTATTTCATTACCACTT
Organism: Aquarana catesbeiana; assembly: GCF_042186555.1. Classification (NCBI taxonomy): domain Eukaryota; kingdom Metazoa; phylum Chordata; class Amphibia; order Anura; family Ranidae; genus Aquarana; species Aquarana catesbeiana. Next base: position 18,336,119 of record NC_133330.1, on the reverse strand, counting down.
ACTTATTGGTTGCTAGAGTTTACTGTGCATCAATACCACTTACTTATTGGTTGCTAGAGGTCACAGCACATTAATATGGCTCACTGATTGGTTGCTGAAGGTTACAGCACATCATCTTCTCACTGCCTTCACACCATGGACTGGGGAGGTGAGGGGACCCACCAATAAACAGAAAACTCCTAGATCTTGTTATTAGCAATGAGTAGGGATGAGCCGAACACCCCCCTGTTCGGTTCGCACCAGAACATGCGAACAGGAAAAAAGTTAGTTCGAACATGCGAACACCGTTAAAGTCTATGGGACACGAACAGGAATAATCAAAAGTGCTAATTTTAAAGGCTAATATGCAAGTTATTGTCATAAAAAGTGTTTGGGGACCTGGGTCCTGCCCCAGGGGACATGGATCAATGCAAAAAAAAGTTTTAAAAACGGCCGTTTTTTCAGGAGCAGTGATTTTAATAATGCTTAAAGTCAAACAATAAAAGTGTAATATTCCTTTAAATTTCGTACCTGGGGGGTGTCTATAGTATGCCTGTAAAGGGGCGCATGTTTCCTGTGTTTAGAACAGTCTGACAGCAAAATGACATTTTGAAGGAAAAAACTCATATAAAACTACCCGCGGCTATTGCATTGCCGACAATACACATAGAAGTTCATTGATAAAAACGGCATGGGAATTCCCCAAAGGGGAACCCCGAACCAAAATTTAAAAAAAATGACGTGGGAGTCCCCCTAAATTCCATACCAGGCCCTTCAGGTCTGGTATGGATATTAAGGGGAACCCCGGCCAAAATTTAAAAAAAAAATGACGTGGGGTTCCCCCTAAATTCCATACCAGACCCTTCAGGTCTGGTATGGATTTTAAGGGGAACCCCGCGCCAAAAAAAAAAAAAAACAGCGTGGGGTCCCCCCAAAAATCCATACCAGACCCTTATCCTAGCACGCAACCTGGCAGGCCGCAGGAAAAGAGGGGGGGACGAGAGTGCGCCCCCCCCCTCCTGAACCGTACCAGGCCACATGCCCTCAACATTGGGAGGGTGCTTTGGGGTAGCCCCCCAAAACACCTTGTCCCCATGTTGATGAGGACAAGGGCCTCATCCCCACAACCCTGGCCGGTGGTTGTGGGGGTCTGCGGGCGGGGGGCTTATCGGAATCTGGAAGCCCCCTTTAACAAGGGGACCCCCAGATCCCGGCCCCCCCCTGTGTGAAATGGTAAGGGGGTACAAAAGTACCCATACCATTTCACTAAAAAACTGTCAAAAATGTTAAAAATGACAAGAGACAGTTTTTGACAATTCCTTTATTTAAATACTTCTTCTTTCTTCTATCTTCCTTCATCTTCTGGTTCTTCTGGTTCTTCTGGCTCTTCTGGTTCTTCCTCCGGCGTTCTCGTCCAGCATCTCCTCCGCGGCGTCTTCTATCTTCTTCTCCTCGGGCCGCTCCGCACCCATGGCATGGAGGGAGGCTCCCGCTCTTCTCTTCATCTTCTTCATCTTCTTCTCTTCTTCTTTTCTTCTCTTCTTCTCTTCTTCATTTTCTTCTCCGGGCCGCTCCGCATCCATGCTGGCATCATGGAGGGAGGCTCCCGCTGTGTGACGGCGCTCCTCGTCTGACAGTTCTTAAATAACGGGGGGCGGGGCCACCCGGTGACCCCGCCCCCCTCTGACGCACGGGACATGACGGGACTTCCCTGTGGCATTCCCCGTGACGTCACAGGGAAGTCCCGTCAAGTCACCGTGCGTCAGAGGGGGGCGGGGTCACCGGGTGGCCCCGCCCCCCGTTATTTAAGAACTGTCAGACGAGGAGCGTCGTCACACAGCGGGAGCCTCCCTCCATGATGCCAGCATGGATGCGGAGCGGCCCGGAGAAGAAAATGAAGAAGAGAAGAAGAGAAGAAAAGAAGAAGAGAAGAAGATGAAGAAGATGAAGAGAAGAGCGGGAGCCTCCCCCCATGCCATGGGTGCGGAGCGGCCCGAGGAGAAGAAGATAGAAGACGCCGCGGAGGAGATGCTGGACGAGAACGCCGGAGGAAGAACCAGAAGAGCCAGAAGAACCAGAAGAACTAGAAGATGAAGGAAGATAGAAGAAAGAAGAAGTATTTAAATAAAGGAATTGTCAAAAACTGTCTCTTGTAATTTTTAACATTTTTGACAGTTTTTTAGTGAAATGGTAGGGGTACTTTTGTACCCCCTTACCATTTCACACAGGGGGGGGGCCGGGATCTGAGGGCCCCCTTGTTAAAGGGGGCTTCCAGATTCCGATAAGCCCCCCGCCCGCAGACCCCCACAACCACCGGCCAGGGTTGTGGGGATGAGGCCCTTGTCCTCATCAACATGGGGACAAGGTGTTTTGGGGGGCTACCCCAAAGCACCCTCCCAATGTTGAGGGCATGTGGCCTGGTACGGTTCAGGAGGGGGGGCGCACTCTCGTCCCCCCCTCTTTTCCTGCGGCCTGCCAGGTTGCGTGCTCGGATAAGGGTCTGGTATGGATTTTTGGGGGGACCCCACGCCGTTTTTTTTTTTTTTTTTTGGCGCGGGGTTCCCCTTAAAATCCATACCAGACCTGAAGGGTCTGGTATGGAATTTAGGGGGAACCCCACATCATTTTTTTTTTAAATTTTGGCCGGGGTTCCCCTTAATATCCATATCAGACTTGAAGGGACTGGTATGGAATTTAGGGGGACTCCCACGTCATTTTTTTTTTTTTTTTTTTTGGTTCGGGGTTCCCCTTTGGGGAATTACCATGCCGTTTTTATCAATGAACTTCTATGTGTATTGTCGGCAATGCAATAGCCGCGGGTAGTTTTAAATGAGTTTTTTCCTTCAAAATGTCATTTTGCTGTCAGACTGTTCTAAACACAGGAAACATGCGCCCCTTTACAGGCATACTATAGACACCCCCCAGGTACGAAATTTAAAGGGATATTACACTTTTATTGTTTGACTTTAAGCATTATTAAAATCACTGCTCCTGAAAAAACGGCCGTTTTTAAAACTTTTTTTTGCATTGATCCATGTCCCCTGGGGCAGGACCCAGGTCCCCAAACACTTTTTATGACAATAACTTGCATATTAGCCTTTAAAATTAGCACTTTTGATTTCTCCCATAGACTTTTAAAGGGTGTTCCGCAGCATTCGAATTTGCCGCGAACACCCCAAATTGTTCGCTGTTCGGCGAACTTGCGAACAGCCAATGTTCGAGTCGAACATGAGTTCGACTCGAACTCGAAGCTCATCCCTAGCAATGAGCAGAGCAAAGCACACACAGCTATGAAGGTTAACTGAGTACAGCTAGGAACAGAGCCCAATAAGAGCAGTATCCCTGAGGACAGGCTGCCAGTAATAAATGACAAGTCATCCCACCTGCCGTATAGCAGTGTGGAGGGGTGAGCTACGTACAGAGTGCAGGGTTAAAGAGTGTGCTATCTACAGAGTGCAGGATTGAGGGGTGAGCTATGTACCGAGTGCAGGATTGGGGGGTGAATGGTGTACGGAGTGCAGGGTTTAGGGGTGATCTGTGTACATCCATGTCCCCCCCCCCCCCCAAGTACAGAGCTCTCCTTTCCCCAGATTCCAGTTTGGAGTCCACCCCCAATGAATACACAGCATTCCTCTGGCATCAATCCCCCCTCCTCCCCTTCCAATACTGAGCATTCCGACCACCTCAAAAACATCAGAGTGGGGCTGCAGAAGAGAAGTTGTAACTTACTGCATGTCGGTGGAGCAGCTTCTGCCTGTATACATCTCCCGCCCCCCCCCCCCCCCCCCTCTGCTCTCATAAAGAGATAGATAGACTAGTTGTTTTGCAGAGCAGAGAGGGTTCTAATTGGACTTCGGGAGGAGAGCGCTGTCACTTGTAAATACAGAAGCATCTAGGGTCATCTGCAGTAAGGAACGATTGCCTGACAACAATGAGCTATTCCATAGGACTTGTGTGATATGGGCGGTATGTAATATTCCTGCAGGTCATTACTGAACAGAGGTTTTCCTAGACTCTGAGTCCTCTGAGATGGGTGTGTGATCTCTTATCAGATCCGGAGTTTGTGGAGTGAGAGCGTAAACTGAGAACGGCCAGGAAATACTTATAAAGCAAAGTGTCAATGAGTATCCACTACTGCCTCCTCCATAGATAATGACTGTCTATGTGGAGGAAATATCTATACTAGGGATGAGCTTCGAGTTCGAGTCGAACCCATGTTGGACTCGAACATCGTGTGTTCGACCGTTCGCCGGATTGTGAACGTTATTGGCTTGTTGGCGCGTCACGGCCCATAATTCACTGTGGAATCGCAGTGCATTACTGGCTGATGATTGGCCCAGCATGCACTATGACCCGCATGCTTGGCCAATCACAGCGCCGTCTGCACAGAGAGCCGTAATTGGCCAAAACCAGGGTGGCTTTGGCCAATTATGGCTCAGGGGGTTTAGTACACGCCCCACAATATATAAGGCCCCCTGCGTGGCGGCCTTGTGTAGTGTGTTGCGGCGGTGGAGAGAATTAGAGAGAGACAGTGTCATTTTATTTAAGCTAGATAGAGTAGGCAGGCGAGTCAGTTAGCTGCACTTACAGTATATTGTATATATATATGCATCCCAGGTGTTGTATATATATATATATATATATATATATATACACTGTATTCAGTTTAGCTAGATCCATTCCTATTATTCTCTATCTAATATACTGACAGGCAGGCAGGTGTTTTTACAGTATTTACAGTTAGTGTACTGTGTACCCTGCACAGTTGCACCTATAGCTACCTGAAGACAAGTGCTGTTATTCTTCTTCTGATCCTATTAATACCATAGGCAGGCAGGTGGAAGTATTTACAGTAAGTGTACTGTGTACCCTGCACAGTTGCATCAATAGCTAACTGATGACAAGTGCTGTTGTTCTTCTTCTGATCCTATTAATACCACAGGCAGGCAGCTTGAAGTATTTACAGTTAGTGTACCCTGTACCCCTGCACAGTTGCACCTATAGCTACCTGAAGACAAGTGCTGTTGTACTTCTGATCCTATTAATACCACAGGCAGGCAGCTTGAAGTATTTACACTTAGTGTACTGTGTACCCTGCACAGTTGCACCGATAGCTTACCTGAAGACAAGTGCTGTTGTTCTTCTTCTGATCCTATTAATACCACAGACATGCAGCTTGAAGTATTTACAGTTAGTGTACTGTGTACCCTTCACAGTGTGCACCTATAGCTACCTGAAGACAAGTGCTGGTGTTCTTCTTCTGATCCTATTAATACCACAGGCAGGCAGGTTAAAGTATTTACAGTTAGTGTACTGTGTACTCTGCACAGTTGCACCTATAGCTACCTCAAGACAAGTGCTGTTGTTCTTTTCCTGATTCTATTAATACCACAGGCAGGCAGCTTGAAGTATTTACAGTTAGTGTACTGTGTACCCTGCACAGTTGCACCTATAGCTACCTGAAGACAAGTGCTGATGTGCTTCTTCTGATCCTATTAATACCACAGGCAGGCATTCTGCTAGCTGCAGTATAATCGGTATATATATACATCCCAGCTACATCTCACTGCAGGCCATTAGTATGTCTGGAAAGCCAACAAGGAGAGGCAGACAGTCACAAGTCAATTAAAGAGGGCAAGCAGGCTCTGTGTCTAGAGGCAACATTGCTGGTCGTGGACACGGTGCATCCCCATCAGCACGTGGCCATGGGACACGCTTGTCCTTTTTTTCAGAAGCTGGCCGTGTTGAACTGCAACATCCGGAAGACTTGGTAGAGTGAATGACCAAGCAGTCCTCATCCTCCTCATCCTCTCTCACCCAGGCTCAGGGTACTTTGTCTGGCAAAGCAGCTGCCAACGCGGCCTCTTCCCTCGGCTCAATGGCATCAGTCACTTCTTCCCTAGCCCCACCATGTCTTCCTGAGGAGTCCCCTGAACTGTTTGACCACAGTGTTGGGTACATGCTCCAGGAGGATGCCCAGCGTTTTAAAGGCTCTGATGATGGTACTCAGCTAAAGGAAGGCAAATTTGAAACCTTTATTAGCAAAATTTAAGGATATATGTCATATACTCCAATCTGGAATAATAGCAGCTATGAGGAATTGATGAAACTGGAAGGGTTTGAGACTTGGAGGCAGAAGGGACTAAGGTACATAGCACAGCTAATTCAGAATGATGTGTTGAAAACCTTTAGTGAAATAAGTAAAGAATATAATATTCCAAATCAAAGATTTTTCAATTTCTACAGCTCAGGCACGCATTAAAAATACAGGGTAGATCGCATGAACTGAAGTTTAATAAGTCAGGGGTAATAGCCTTGTTGGATAAGATGGGGAAAAAAAAGGGATTGATATCACAAATATATGATATATTGTTTGATAAATTTAAATGCACTGTGGATATACCAGCTAGATTAGCCTGGACGGGCAACACAGAGCCAATTTCGGATGAACAGTGGGCACGGGCACTATAGGCAATACCTCAGGCCTCTTTATCTCCAACACAAAATTTAACACAATTATTCATCTTACACAGGGCACATTACACACCACAGAAATTATTCAAATGGAAACGCAGAGATACAGACCAATGCCCTAGATGTAAAGGGAGAGCAACCAATCTAATACACTTGCTATGGAGATGCCCTAAACTCTATCGCTATTGGTCGGGGGTGGTATCTACGATCAATAAGGTATTTGAGAGTGGGATGCCTATGGAGCCTGGGGGATGCCTTCTAGGTATACTTGATGAATCAAGAATTCCAGCGGAATATATTGTTTCAATAAATAGAAGTCTATTCCAGGCTCGTAAACTCATAGAACTAAAATGGTTATCATCATATCCACCTACTGTAGCAGAATGGAAAATACAAGTAAGGGAAACTTTAATTAAGGAAAAATATATTTTCCTACATAGCGGCAGGGTAGAAAAATTCGAAAAAATATGGAAAAGTGGTTTGATACCTTGGAGGTATGACGAGAGAGGAGAGGATCAATGTATGAGTAATGGGGGGAGGGGGAGTGGGAGCATGGGTGCCAGGGGTGCTTTTTTTTTTTCCCCTTTTCCCTCTTAATACGGGCTGGGGTTGTAGGTTTGTCCTTTTTTTTTTTTTTTTTTTGCTGTGTGTTTTTTTTTTTCCTGTTTGTGTGTGTGTGTATATAAAATGAATAAAAAGATGATTTGATTTAAAAAAAAAGGAAGGCAGTAACGTGAGCCCAGAAAGATGGGGTGCCCAAGAAGGACAGCAATCTGGCAGTCATCTTCCCCCAGCTGCAGCATACTGCCAGATTTGCTCCAGTGATGAGGAGGGAGGGGATGATGAGGTCACTGACTCCACGTGGGTGCCAGATAGGAGAGAGGAGGAGGAGGCACATCACCAACGAGACAGGATGCCCTCCAGGGGGCCAGCGTAAGGGCAGCACACCGACTGCATCACACCGCAGAGCTCCGCATATCTTGCGTGGCCAAAACATAACCCGCTTGGGCACCACATGCTTGACCAGACATATGTTGACCTGCCATGCAGTTCATTGGCAAGCATACCTAAAAGACCCACACCAAACAACAAAGAGGACCTCTCCTTGCTCCTCATCAGCTGGGATCTCTAATCCCACTATACCTTCAGTCCTCTCTAAAACCTGCACTGAGAGGAATGAAGGTGTAGAATTAGGTGTGTCACAGCCAAGTACTTGTGGGCAATCTGCTATTGGTACACCGACTTCAGATTGTACCAGGCAAATTTCCCTGTCCAAGCTGCTGTACTGCAGAAAGAAGTTCACTCCCAGCCATCCACATGCCCAGCGGTTGAATGCTAGCTTGGCTCTCTACCGGCATGTGGAAGGCAATGTCTTGGCCTCGCTGGACAGGGCGGTCAGCGGTAAGGTGCATATTACCACTGACTCATGGTCCAGCAGGCATGGACAGGGATGTTACCTATCTTTCACGGTGCATTGAGTGACTCTGCTGGCAGCTGGGAAGGATGCAGGACAACGTGCAGTAGTGTTGGAGGTTGTTCTGCCACCACGCCTCCAAAATGCTACTACTGGTGATTCTGACACACCTCTCTCCTCCACCCCCTCCTCTTCTTCTTCCTCCATGGCCTCTTCCTGTGCTATGTCCTCGAACCAGCGGTGCTCCATAGGCGTTCAAGGGGCTACGCAATTATGCAGGCCAAAAGATGCCATGCTGTACTTGAGCTGGTGTGCTTGGGGGACAGGAGCCACACTGGGGCAGAGATTCTGTCAGCTCTGCAGGGGCAGGTTCAGAGGTGGTTGACGCCACGCCAGCTTAAGGCAGGAATGGTGGTTTGCGATAATGGCACCAACCTCCTCTCCACCCTCCAAGAGGGGCAACTGACCCATGTGCCCTGTTTGGCTCACGTCCTTAACTTGGTGGTGCAGTGGTTATTGGGCAGGTACCCGGGCTTACAGGATGTCCTGAGGCAGGCCAGGAAAGTCTGTGTGCATTTCCGCCGGTCATATAATGCCAGTGCTCGGTTGGCTGACCTCCAAAAGGAATTTAACCTGTCCAAGAACCGCCTATTCTGTGACATGCCCACCAGGTGGAACTCAATGTTGGCCATGCTGCAGAGGGCCATCAATGAGTACTTGTGCGACTGTGGCACCAGGACAGGGTCAGGGGAGCTTGTTTTTTTTCCCCCACGCCAGTGGGCCATGATCAGGGATGCATGCACTGTCCTGTCACCATTTGAGGAGGCCATCTGTTGGAGCACACGCTGCGTGGAATAATGGACAGGGCACTTGAGGCAGAACAGAGGACTTGCTTAGCTCTCAAGGCCCCCTTAATCCAGACAGTGTTCCTGCGTGCCCACCAATCACCCAGGAAGAGGAGGAGGAGGAGGAGGATTGTGTCAGCATGGAGGTGGAGCCTGACACTCAGCACCAGCAGCAGTCTTTAAGGGATCATTTAAAGTCCCAAGAAACCCATGGACTTGTATGTGGCTGGGAGGAGGTGGCTGCGGATCATGTCGTCCTTAGTGACCCAAAAGACTCCGGACCGAATGCCTCAGCAAACCTACGCTGCACGGCCTCCCTGATCTTGCAAAGCCTGCGGAAGGATCCTTGTATTCGGGGTATCAAGGAGAGGGATCGATATTGGCTGGCAACCCTCCTTGATCCACGTTACAAGGGTAAGGTTGCGGACCTTATCTTGCCATCGCAGAGGGAGCAGAGGATGAAACATCTTCGGGAGGCCTTGCAGAAAGGTCTGTGCAACGCGTTCCCAGAGACTGGGAGGTCACAAACTCCTGTTCCTGGACATTGTGTTGCTGAGGCTTCAGTCAGTCAAAGAAGGAGGGGTGGAGAAGGTGGCCGTCTGATCGATGCGTTCAGACAATTTTTTAGTCCGTAGTCCCAAGGTATGATCGGTTCCAGCAACCATTGCCAGCGTCTGTTTTACATGGTGCAGGAATACCTAGGGGCAAGATCTGACTTGGACACCTTTCCCACCGAAAATCCTCTGGGTTACTGGGTCTTGAGGATGGATCACTGGCCAGAGCTTGCACAGTATGCAATTGAGCTACTGGCCTGTCCTGCATCCAGCGTTCTTTCAGAACGCACATTCAGTGCTGCTGGAGGCTTTGTAACCGATCACAGGGTACGCCTGTCCACCGACTTGGTCGATTGACTGACTTTCATAAAAATTAATCAGTCTTGGATCACCACCAGCTACCAAGCACCTGATGCTGATGTAACCGAATATTTTTTTTTTAAATGTCAGATCCCTTCAAGACTGCCTATGCTGATGCTGAGTGACTATCCTGTTATGCTGAGTGACTATCCTCTTCCTCCTCAATGATCATGCTGATAGCTTGTAAGAATATTTTTGGTTCTGGGTGCCCTCACCAGTGGCTAAGGCCCAATTTTTCAGCGCCTGTTTAACAGGGGCATGTAATTACAATTTTTGATGCAATATTTTGCAAGGAGCGTTCGTTGCTGCACTCAACTAGAGTATTTGTGGGGGTTTGCAGTGTTGTGGCACCAGCACCAGTGTCTAAGGCCCAATTTTTCAGCCCCTGTTTAACAGGTGCATGTAATTACAATTTTTGATCTAATATTTCACAGCAGAGCCCGTTCCTGTGCCCACCAAGAGTAACTGTGAGGGCTTGCAGTGTTGTGGCAACACCAACACCTAAGGGCCCAATTTCTGCAGAGTATATAGGGCAGGCCCCTACTTTCAAACATCCAGCTTACAAACGACTCCAAACGGAAGGAGACAACAGGAAGTGAGATGAAATCTACCCCTAGGAAGGGAAATTCTCTCCTGTAAGAGTTAATATGGGAAAAACGTGTCTCCTCTCCACTGATGCTTTATCACCAATCCTTGTTTCACTAAAAACCCCAAATTGTCAAAAAACATTTGTCATTGGGACAGAAAGTGAGGTGAAATCTTCTATAGAGGTGCACAGACAGCAAAACAAATGTCACAGGGGTGATAACCCTTCCCTATGTTTTCCAAAAAGTTTAAAATAGATTTTTTGGCTGGAGCTACACTTTAAAAATGTACCAGTTCAACATTACAAACAGATTCTACTTAACAACAAACCTACAGTCCCTGTCTTGTTTCCACCGCATGTATACTGCTGTTCATAGTATATAGGGCCTGGGGGCCCCACGCCCTTTCTTTTTTTAATTTGGGTGCGGGGTTCCCCTTAATATCCATACAAGACCCAAAGGGCCTGGTAATGGACTGGGGGGTACCCATGCCATTTGTCTCACTGATTTTCATCCATATTGTCGGGACCCGACATTACATTAAAGCTGCAAGCAGTTTTAAATGACTTTTATTCCTTCAAAAATGTCATTTTGTGCAGGGACTGTTCTAAGCACAGGAAACACGCGCCACTTTACAGGCATACTATAGACGCCCCCCAGATACGATATTTAAAGGAATATTGCACTTTTTTTTCACTTTAAGCATCATTAAAATCACTGCTCCCGAAAAAACTGACATTTTTGAAACTTTTTTTGCATTGATACATGTCCCCTGGGGCAGGACCCGGGTCCCCAAACACTTTTTAGGACAATGCCAAGCAAATTAGTCTTCAAAATTAGCACTTTTGATTTCGAACGTTCGAGTCCCATAGACTTCAATGGGGTTCTAAAGTTCGCGCAAATTTTCGGTCCGTTCACAGGTTCTGGTGCGAACCGAACCGGTGGTGGTCGGCTCATCCCTAATCTATACATTCCACCTAGAAGCAGCTTTGCAGACTATTCAGTGTCATACAAGCAAAAGAAGCAGATTTCCAGATATAATCTTCATATATTTTATACTCTCCGATCCTCATTATTATATGTTGAATGTGGTTGATGAGGTGAGGGGGATGTATATGAGAACCATAATAAACAAAGATCACAGGGAAGTGGTCTGATCAGAGAGTGGACCAGAAGTCTAAGTGACATCTCATAAGGTGACCACAGAGAGAACTTTCCATCCCAGACACTCCGCCCAGCGCAGAGACCTGCCAGTAATACCGAATATTCAGGGGAGACGACCAGAACCAATCAGAGAAACATGAACCCCATCACTGGACTAATCTGTATGCTGGGGGTCCTGCCAGGTCTGAGGAGGAAATTGTATTTATTCTTTCTTTCTCCTCTATAGTCTTGGTCATTGGTATTTTCTTTTTTTTCTTTCTTTCTTTCTTTCTTTCTTTCTTTCTTTCTTTCTTTCTTTCTTTCTTTCTTTCTTTCTTTCTTTCTTTCTTTCTTTCTTTCTTTCTTTCTTTCTTTCTTTCTTTCTTTCTTTCCTAATATTCTATCTGTCTATCTATCTATCTATCTATCTATCTATCTATCTATCTATCTATCTATCTATCTATCTATCTATCTATCTATCTATCTATCGATCTGTCTATCTATCTATCTATCTATCAGATCTTTGTACAGTAATTTCTCCTCTATAGTCTTGTCACACTCATCGGTCTTTTCTCTCTGTCAGGATTTCTATCACAGACAATCCATGTATGGCAGACTCCAGTAATATGGGCCAAAGAGGGCGACTCCATAACCTTACCGTGTGACTACAGAATCGATGGAGCGAATGCTACTATTGGGTCCTTCAAGTGGTACAGAAACATGGTGAGGAGTGAGGTGGAGGTCTCTGAGAATGATAAGTATTTCTCTGGAAGACTCTCCAGAGTGGACCAAGATCAGTTCATCCAAAGACGATCGGCCGCCATCACCCTGCATAGTGTGGAGTTGTCAGACTCCGGGATGTATTACTGTGAAGTTGTTTTTCAGATCGGCCAACAAATAACCGGAGATGGAAATGGGACTTTCCTCAATGTGACAGGTGAGATCTGTATTTACTGTCCTGGTTGTGTAATTATCAATATCTGAGCAATAATGAGACAGTGAGATGACCCTTCAGAGGATATCAGATAGGAAATGTAAATTCCATGTAAAAATTTACATTATTTTAAAAGGATTGTAAAGGCAGAAGGTGCATTCTATGCATTAAAGGAGAAGTCCAGCCTGAGCTCGTTTGTCTGGGCTTCTCCTCTGGGTCACAGGAATGTCATTCGTTTTGCACTCCTGTGACCCGTTTTCAGCAGAGAGTGGGCTGAAGTCGGCTCTCTGCTGACGTCACTGGAATCAGTCCAGGCACCGCGTCATCCCGACAATGAAGTCGGGATCCGCCAGTTGCTTGGACTGATGGCCATCTCAGTATCTCAGTGAGCCGCTCTCCGCCCCTCCACAGCTCAGCACTCCAATGAGTGTGGAGAATCAGAGCAGGAGAGATGCTGACTGACAGGCACCAGCTCTCCACTCGGGGAGGTGAGAGAACCGAGCCATCGGCGGTGTTCGATCGCTCAGTTCTCAGTGCAGAGGCGGTGGTGGACAGATGCAGCATCCACCTAGGTAAGTATGATGGGTTAAAAAAAAAAAAAAACATACTTCTCTTTTAAGATAAAAAGTCTTCTGTGTGCAGAAGCCTCCCCTCGGCCCCAATAATACTTACCTGAGCCCTCTCTCGATCCAGCGATATAAATGGGGTGCCTCGGCCGCCTGGGAATCTCCCTCCTGATCGGCCAAAATCAGTTAGCCAATGAGGAGAGAGGGGGCAGGGCCTAATCGCATCTCCATGTCTGAATGGACACAGGGAGCTGTGGCTCGGCTCGGGTGCCCCCATAGCAAGCTGCTGGCTGAGAGGGCACTCAACAGGAGGGAGGGGCCAGGAGAACCGGCGAGGGACCTGAGAAGAGGAGGATCGGGGTTGTTCTGTGCAAATCCACTTCACAGAGTAGGTAAGTATAACATGTTTGCTATTTTTATAGGGAAAAAAACTTGCTTTAGTAAAACCCTAAACCCGACCGACTCCACCACAGATATGAGACATGGAATGTGTGAGTGACTCTTCCAGATGTCCACGGACATTTTGCCAATATAAGGCCATGTATAATTATTATTATACCGGCATCTCAGCATCATGTCTTCACTAATTATAAAGGTAAAGCCCAGGTCTGGTCACAGGAGGGTTTTGTTTTGGATGGAGTGTGGAAGCACTTCCATAGTGGCCCCATTTTTCAATGGATCGCGATCGCACCACCAAAAGCAACAGGGGGCACAATTCTTGCCGCAGCGTGTGTACACCCTCAGCTGCTGCCACTGCAGCTAAAGAAGGTAAGGATCGGGGGTGGTAAAACTGCAGCTCAACAGCAGGGCTTTACCACCCCCTCGACATCACATGTGAAAGAGCCCTAAGGGAGCTGCCGCAAAATGCAAATAAAGGCTTATTCACAGGCCCTGCTGCTCCTCTGAAAAGTGACCCCAGTGTGTTTGACAGGTGGTGAGGAGGCAATACTTTATTTCTATCACAAGGGATGTTTACATTTCTTGTGAAAGGAATAAAAGTGATAAAAAAAAGTGGACCGTCTAAAAACATATATATTTTCTTAAAGCACCCCCATCCCATCAGATACATATGTCAACAGCATTTGCACCACACATGTGAGGTATCGTTATGAACGTTATAGCGATAGGAATAATTCTAGCACTAGACCTCCTTAGTAACTCTAAACTGGTAACCTGTAAAACAATTTAAAGCATTGCTTATAGAGATTTTTAAAGTGATTGTAAAGGTTGTTTTTTTTTTTTTTGAAAAATAACAAACATGTCATACTTACTTCCTCTGTGCAGGGGTTTTTCACAGAGTGGCCCCGATCCTCCTTTTCTGGGGTTCCCCCTCGGTGGCGCTCCTGGCTCATCCTCTTCATTGGGTGCCCGCATGGAGAGACGCTTTCCATGGGGATACTCCTGCAGGCGCGTCCATTGACACAGATAGCAGGACTCGGTCCTGTGTCATTGGATTTGATTGACAGCAGCGGGAGCTAATGCCTTCTGCTGCTATCAAACTACCCAATGAGGAACCGAGACAGAAGCTGGAGCTCGTTCTCGTCGCTGGAAAGATTGGGTCATGTAAGAAAAGGGGTGTCTGTTGCACCACAGAAGGTTTTTCACCTTAATGCATTAAGGTGAAGAACCTACCCCTTTCCCCTTTCAAAGCGCCCCCACAGCACATATCCAACCCCCCCACCACCATCTTGCACTGGCCCTCTCCCCTCCCAAAGCACCCCCCCAGCACATATTTGACCCCCTTGCTAGCTGTAGCTCTCTCCCCTCCCAAAGCATCAGCCCTAGCACATATCTGATCCCCCCTGCTAGCACCAGTCCTCTCCCCTCCTAACGTGCCCCCAGCACATATCCAAGCCCACCACCCCCTTGCTAGCTCTCTCCCCTCCCAAAGCATCCCCCCTAGCACATATCTGAGCCTCCCCGTTAGCATCAGTCCTCTCCCCTCCCAAGCGCCCCCCAGCACATATCCAATAGCCCCTACCCTCCTTGCACTACCCCTCTCCACTTTCAAAGCGCCCCCACAGCACATATCCAACCCCCCCACCCCCATCTTGCACTGGCTCTCTCCCTTCCCAAAGCGTCCTCCCAGTACATATCTGACCCCCCTTGCTAGCTCTAGTGCTCTCTCCTCTCCCAAAGCATCCCCCTAGAACCTAGTTGAACCCACTAGTGATTTTTTTTTACCACTACTATTCCTTTATATTGGCTTTGAAATTTACAAATGCAGCAATTTAGAAGACGGATAAAAGATTTAGCACTGCAAAACACTTTTTGATAGATAAATAGTACATTTTATATACAACTATCAGACCAAAATGAGGGACAAAGGAGGAGGAAAGAGGAACAGAGGGACTTTGTTACAAATCAGGGACAGTTGGGAGCTATGATGTAAGTGCAATCATTTGTCTTTTATTAATAAATACTATCGATACAGAGAACACTAAATTGTGTGTTCTGTTACCTTACATATTCTGACCACTAGTTTGGAGGCTGGTATGGAGATATAGGAGATATTGAAGCTGATACATCAGACCTGCAGACCTGCATCCCCGATTCCCTTAAAGGGAAACACAGCGTGTTTTGTCCTGCTGGTAACACAGGGGTCATATTAGTAAGTTGAGAGGCTAGAGTATGATATATGTTGGTGGTGCACACTACGTTTCCATAAGTCTCACGTGGTGGAGGAGCACAGTTACTGGATATGGAAATTATTGGAGTATATACATGACTGACGGATGTGCAGATTACAGAGGCTCAAGCTTCCTATTAAATAAACAACTAAACCCCATTCCTTCACCTACCAAGATTGACCAGACGACACATATTTTTTTGGAGTTGAATGGCCATAGCATCCTTTTATTACAACAAGATGAAATACAAATAACAACATAAACAATCGTAATGCATATAATACATTTTATACATAACCATTAAACCAAAACCCCAGCTTAATCCTACCCTGTCTAAGGTCTTTGAAGGGTTATTTTTTCTCTCGACCAACCAGTTGTATCTGTCACCCCATGAAAGGCCCCCAGCCGCAACTTACACCATCTCAGGGACAATTACCAGTTACTTCCTACCAAATACAACCAACTTAAAACCATTGTTAGCATTGTATTATTAGGAAAAGAAGGGATACCTATACCTCCAGAGGGGCCCAACCCCCCTAATTATCCATTATTTTATCCACCACCGCCTTCAAAAACCCCATAGACCTCCCGATGCTGTTACGACTAGAAAGAAATTAACCCCTAATGCGAACGGTCATGGAAAAACATACCCCACCAAGAACTGCCCCACCAGGGAAAAAAACATCCCAACTATTATACTATCAGAAAGGTTGGAAGGTAGCCACCCAAAACAACAAACAAAGGGACGGTGGGTGGGAGAAACCTTGATTCTGTGAGAAGCCCTGACTGAGCTCCAACAAGAACACCCACAGGACACCCCTATCCCCCACCAACCTGGGTAAGTGGATTAATACCTCCCCCATCACACCACTATTCTCTCCATCTCAATGCCCACCCCAGTCATGCTGGCCCTCCTCCAAGTTGCACTTTTGCTCCAGGCCATTGACTCACTCATGATTTCCTCTATATGGACAATTATTTGTTTGTGATTGAACACTGAGTTATTACATTATTTGCAATTTTTATTTCAGATTGTGATTGATGATCATATGTATTATGTTACACTATTGTGATGTTGTGTTTCAATATTGAGTTGGCCCACCCTTTGCAGCTATAACAGCTTGAAGTCTTCTGGGAAGTCTGTCCACAAGGTTTAGGAGTGTCTATGGGAATGTTTGACCGTTCTTCCAGAAGTGCAAGTGTGAGGTCAGGCACTGATGTTGGATGAGAAGGCCTGGCTGACAGTCTCCACTCTAATACTTTTGGCAATATACTGCAAATTGACTAACATGAATTATTACAAGCATGAGTTTTTGGCATAACTCTGATACTTTCTTCAGGTTTTATACATAGTTACATAGTTACATAGTAGGTGAGGTTGAAAAAAGACACAAGTCCATCAAGTCCAACCTATGTGTGTGATTATGTGTCAGTATTACATTACATATCCCTGTATATTGCGGTCATTCAGGTGATTATCTAATAGTTTCTTGAAGCTATCAATGCTCCCCGCTGAGACCACCGCCTGTGGAAGGGAATTCCACATCCTTGCCGCTCTTACAGTAAAGAACCCTCTACGTAGTTTAAGGTTAAACCTCTTTTCTTCTAATTGTAATGAGTGGCCACGAGTCTTATTAAACTCTCTTCTGCGAAAAAGTTTTATCCCTATTGTGGGGTCACCAGTACAGTATTTGTAAATTGAAATCATATCCCCTCTCAAGCGTCTCTTCTCCAGAGAGAATAAGTTCAGTGCTCGCAACCTTTCCTCATAACTAAGATCCTCCAGACCCTTTATTAGCTTTGTTGCCCTTCTTTGTACTCGCTCCATTTCCAGTACGTCCCTCCTGAGGACTGGTGCCCAGAACTGGACAGCATACTCCAGGTGCGGGCGGACCAGAGTCTTGTAGAGCGGGAGAATTATCGTTTTATCTCTGCAGTTGATCCCCCTTTTAATGCCAATATTCTGTTTGCTTTATTAGCAGCAGCTTGGCATTGCATGCCATTGCTGAGCCTATCATCCACTAGGACCCCCAAGTCCTTTTCCATCCTAGATTCCCCCAGAGGTTCTCCCCCCAGTGTATAGATTGCATTCATATTTTTGACACCCAAATGCATTATTTTACATTTTTCTACATTGAATCTCATTTGCCATGTAGTCGCCCACCCCATTAATTTGTTCAGGTCTTTTTGCAAGATTTCCACATCCTGCGGAGAAGTTATTGCCCTGCTTAGCTTAGTATCGTCTGCAAATACAGAGATGGAACTGTTTATCCCATCCTCCAGGTCGTTTATGAACAAATTAAATAGGATTGGTCCCAGCACAGAACCCTGGGGGACCCCACTACCCACCCCTGACCATTCTGAGTACTCCCCATTTATCACCACCCTCTGAACACGCCCTTGTAGCCAGTTTTTAATCCATGTACTCACCTTATGGTCCATGCCAACGCACCTTATTTTGTACAGTAAACGTTTATGGGGAACTGTGTCAAATGCTTTTGCAAAATCCAGATACACCACATCTACGGGCCTTCCTTTATCTAGATGGCAACTCACCTCCTCATAGAAGGTTAATAGATTGGTTTGGCAAGAACGATTCTTCATGAATCCATGCTGATTACTGCTAATGATATCATTCTTATTACTAAAATCTTGTATATAGTCCCTTATCATCCCCTCCAAGAGTTTACATACTATTGATGTTAGGCTAACTGGTCTGTAATTCCCAGGGATGTTTTTTGGGCCCTTTTTAAATATTGGTGCTACATTGGCTTTTCTCCAATCAGCTGGTACCATTCCAGTCAATAGGCTGTCTGTAAAAATTAGAAACAACGGTCTGGCAATCACCTGACTGAGTTCCCTAAGTACCCTCGGATGCAAGCCATCTGGTCCCGGTGATTTATTAATGTGTATACATTTCTGAAACCCTCATATATATATTATACAGAATATATGTAAGTTTTATAACCATTTTCAGAAATAAAACTGGAAGAGGAGATCTGAGTTATTCTGAAAGTTTGTATCTTTAATAACTCAAGTTAGCCAATAAAGGAGATCACCTATACCCCAAACTTTTAGTATTGATTGATGGATACTACGGGACAACACTCTACTGTAGCTTTTCGATAAATCTTCTTTCTTTTTCTTGCTGTAATCTCAAGCCTAATATTTCTTGTGAGAGACATGAAAATCCCTTTCAAAACTTTCCTTTTTAAAAAAGTTGTATCTATGTCCTTGATTTCTGAAATTTGGCCATAGATATAGGAGAGATGTACAGGGACAGATTCAGTGAAGCCCTTTTTCTGCTATCAATCTTCTATATTTCTATGTACACAGAACTCCCTTCTCGAGTGTTACAGTCCACCCATGGTTCCTTCCAATGGTCATATCTGATTGTATAATGTTCAAGTCCTTTTCATTGCATCTCTTATTTCTCTGATCCTGAAGCCATCATTTATGTGTGATCAAACAATATGGCACTGGTACCTAGTCAAGGCTTCATCACTATTATTTTCCCTAAAAATTGGAGTCACTCTGGTGTCAGTGTGGATTGGACTCCAGAGGTTGCTTAGCATCGAGTTTATTGAGGCTGCTCTGGGGATTATTGGGAGTGAAGAGCTGAAATTCTGTTGAACTCATTGTATGGGAGATATTCTGGGCTTGGAGTGACAATTATTTCAGACACAGAACAAATCTATTTATACATCTTCCATCCTGTATTTTAATTTTCAGCCTCAAATTCTGAACCTCCATCCTACACTGTCCCAAATATCATCAGATTGGTCCTGGGGGTCCTGGCCGCCCTGTCTGTTTGCTGTTCCAGCCGGTGAGTAGAATTTTCTCCTGTGTCCCTCCTATCGAATATTACTCTGGGTTATTTCACGTATATACTCTATATACAAAGAGATTTATGTATTTGTATATATATTGTCCTGCAGATAAGAAGAATGGGAATCATGACTCGGAGAGTAAATAGTCAAGTGAAACTCAACATGGACTCCTAACAACCAAACGCTCCACCTTCAAAGAAGAATATGGTATAGACAACATTTAAGGATGAGATTGGGGAATTATGAGGAAATCGGTGGAGCAGGGACACCCTGAAAATTATGTTACTGATTAGCAATGGTTGTCTGACCACCCAAGAAAATGCAGATAACATTGACACAACTTAATATATTACAGAAACTTTCAAAAACACCCCCAGCAGCTGTACTATCTTCTGGCCAAATGATCCATCACCGTATTCCCATGATGCACCACTATATTCCAACCAGCTCACACACTCTCAGTTCCCCAGCACTGCCCCCCCCCCCCATGTATTCCCAATATACTGTATAAATGAGTATATAGAGTACCGTATATACTCGAGTATAAGTCTTCCGAGTATAAGTCGAGGCCCTAAATTACCACAAAAAAATGGGAAAAACTTATTGACCCGAGTATAAGACGAGGGTGAGAAATGCACAGCTACTGTAAGTGGAAAAAGGGTCAACAATGCCCATTTGCAGCCTCACTGTGCCCATTTGCATGCCTCACTGTGCCCATTTGCAGCCATAGGTCCCCCGAACTTCAAACTCGGTAGTTAAGGGTTCCTAGATGCCCCCTAGCTGCAGCCAAAATTTGGGGTCTCTGAATCCAAAGGGTCCCAAAATGACATTGCTGCAGATGGACACAGTTGACCGAATTTGGGGCCCCCGTATCTTGGGGCCACTTAGTGCTAAGAACCCCAATTTGGTGTGCAAACCCAGTGGAACTAGCACCATAAAATATCCAAAGCTAGGGTTACTAGCACCAAGTGGCCCCAAGATAGAGGGCCCCAAATATCGGTTCAGAAAATGTCAAGCACTTTTCTGTAGCAGAGAATGACATTTTCCAAACCGGGTTTGGGGCCCCGTATCTCGGGGCCACTTGGAGCTAGGAACTCCATCTTTGGATATGTTATGGTACCAGTTCCACTGGGTTTGCACGCCACATTTGGGGCTCCTAGCACCAAGTAGTCCTGAGATACGGAGCCCCAAATTCGGTTCAGAAAATGAAATTTTTTGCTGCAGAAAAGTGCTTGACTCCAGTATAAGTCGAGGGGGGCACTTTCAGCACAAAAAAAAGTGCTGAAAAACTCGACATATACTCGAGTATATACGGTAACTCCATCTCTACATTATCTGCAGGAGCTGACAAATCAGCTGCAGTTTCACTGGCCATAATCTGTGAAATGATGTTCTGCTTCCTCCTATTGGACCATAAAATGCCTCCGGTTATCAGTGGTGGGCAGGCTTGATAAAGAGGAGGTCCTTCAAAATGTCACTCTGCCATAACATGCAGCCACTCCACATGTGTACAATGTGTGGAAATGGACACTGCTCCCTGATAGAGTTGGGCTGAACACCTGGTTCAGTTTGTGCCAGAAATCTCAAACATCGCAAATGTTCGGACCCAAATTGTAAAACCTAATAAAGTCTATGGGACTCCAACTTGAAAATCAAAAGTGCCCATTTTTAAGGCTTATATGCAAGTTATTGGCCATAAAAAGGGTATGGGGGCCTGGGTACTGCCCTGGGGGACATGTATGCAAAAAACTTTTTTTAAAAAGATTGTTTTTACAGAAGCAGTGATTTTAATAATGCTTGAAGTGAAACAATAAAAATGAAAAATTCCTTTAAATATAGTGCATTGGGAGTCCCCTTAGTCTACCTGTAAAGTGGCACATCTGTACCGTGTTTAGAACATGCTGCAGCAAAACTGACATTTAAAAAGAAAAAAATTACATTTAAATTGCCGGAAATACAATATCATTGCTGGAAATACAATATAATTTCCGGCAATACAAAAATGTTGAAAAAAATGGCACATGCTAAAATAAAAAACTCTGTGGGGTCCCCCCAAAATCCATACCAGACCCTTATCTGAACAAGCAGCCCGGCAGGTCACGAAAGGGGGGGAGCGCCCCTATCCTGAGCTATACCAGGCCACATGCCCTCAACATGGGTGGAGGGTGCACGCTTGGTCGGTGACATGACTAGGTGGCCCCGCACCTTAATTATTTAAGAACTGTCAAAGCGGCAAGCGTTGTGATTGACGGTGGATCTACGTTCAGAGAGACAAAAACTGCATCCTGTCTTTATATATTTTTGACACTTTTTTTGGTGAATGAGTAGGGGTACAATGTACCCCTACTCATTCACATGGGGGGCAGGATCTGGGGGCCCCCTTGTTAAAGGGGGCTTCCAGATTCCAATAAGCTACCTGCCCGGAGACCCTCACAACCACCGCTCAGGGTTGTCGGGAAGTGGCCCTTGTCCCCATCAACATGAGGACAAGGTACTTTGGGGTGGGCACCCTCCAAAGCACCCCCCATGTTGAGAGCATGTAACCTGGTATGGTTCAGGAGGAGGGGGGAAGAGCAAACAACCTGACCTGCCGTGGTGCTTGCTCGGATATGGGTCTGGTTTGCATTTAGATTTTGCTGGGGACCCCATGCTGTTTTCTTTATTTAATTCTGGCGTGGAGTTCCCTATAAAATTCATTCCAGAGCCAAAAGACTTAGAATGGATTGGGGGGACCCCCACGCAGTTTTTTCTTTCACTTTTTTTCTGCTGCCAGCAATGCTTTTTTTAATTCAGCTGTCAGCGGGAAGCCTGTTGACAGCTGATGACTCATCAGTTGTTAAGGATGCAGTAGATGGCTTCCCAGCCCGCTCCTTAACAACCAGCTATACACTATACAGCGCGCAGTGCATTGTGGGGCGCTTGACGGGCGAACATCCCACTGAGCACCCCGTAAATTTGGGTGTTCGCCAAATGGGCAAACAGACGCTGTTCGGGCTGAACTTTTGCTGGGCTCGAACTGTTCTCCCAACTCTACTCCCTGACTTTCTGCTGAATGAGTGCACAGCCACCTGTACCTGGGCTTGTCAGCTGCTGTATTACACAGTAACCTTGGATTGCCTTCTACATCGGGCTATCTGCTTGGACACAAACTGCTTCACTGTAAGTGTGCTATTGCTTTTACATAAATAAATGTATACAGCTTTGAATCGTGATCCTGCATCCTTGTCTGCCTTTCTTTTTACAATAAACACGAATGTTATTTTTTTGTATGTTTTTATTGGAAAGATTTGTGGTAGAAATGGCAAATGGTGGCACGTAGCACAATTCCAATATAGTACGATGGAAACATGGAAAAAAAAAATCACATGGATAATCTGGTGTGAATTTTAGCACAGGAAAACCACCAGATTCTTTGCCATAAAAACTGAATCAAGAAGGGTCTACATATCGGGTAAACGAATTAAGGCAGCTCACACACACACACACTGCTATGGGTGCCCAATTCCAAAAAGATGGACCTTTAGTTGAAGGGCACGACCCATTGTGAATGTCCTAAGTCCACTTAAGGTTCCAGGAACATTTGTCTCGTTTTTTTCCTCAGGGTGGAATAATGAAAGGTGTCAGTCACCTTATAGAAGAATCTAGAAAGGAAGGGAAGATGAGAGGAGGGGACAAAGGATAGCTGTACCCCTCAACAATACCAGATTCTAAAGACCCTTCTTAGGATTTTAATACAATCTTATTGGATCCAGACTGTGTCCCACTGCCAACTGGGTGCTGGAATGTCCATTTCTGTACCTGGCTTGGTCTCCTTTGATGCTTTGTCAAGCAGATTGACCTGCTGCCCAATGGGAACACTATACTGGGACCTTTGCTGCAAAGCCCCAACCAATCCTGGCCGGCATGTAATATTCCCGCAGGTCATTACTGAATAGAGGTGTTCCCAGTCTCTGGGTCCTCTGATCTGGGTGTGTGATCTTTTATCAGATCCGGAGTGTGTGGAGTGAGAGCGTGAACTAAGAACGGCCAGGAAACACTTATAAAGCAAAGTTTCAATGATTATCCACTACTGCCTCCTCCATAGATAATGACTGTGGAGGAAATATCTATATATTCCACCCATAAATGGCTTCATAGACTATTCAATGTTATACAAGCAGAAGCTGCAGAATTTCAGGTAAAATATTCAGATATTTCTTTCTCTCCTACCCTCATTATATAAGAATGTGGCTGATGAGGTGACAGAGGTGTATATGAAAATCCCCATACACAGAGATCACCAAGAAGTGGTCTGATCAGAGAGTGGACCAGAAGTCTATGTGACATCTCATAAGGTGACCACAGAGAGAACTTTCCGCTTCCACCCAGTGCAGAGACCTGCCAGTAATACCAAATATTCAGGGGAGCTGACCAGAACCTATCAGAGAACCAGTGGCATCACTAGGGTGGGGCCACAGGGGGCCCTGACCCCCCCAACATACTGTGCCCCCCCATGTGCCCCCCAATTAAAATGATTGGCACGGCAATTACAGAGCGATTCTCTGTAGGCTCTGAGCTGCTGGAGGGAGAGACACACAGAGGGCATCGCTCTGTAATTGCCGTGCTCCCTGTCCTCTTGTGTAAAGTTTGCAGTCCGGGTCTCCTGCTTATCATAATGACAGAAGACAGAGCCAGTTCCAGCAGCAGTGCTTCCACCTCTAAGATGCAGGGCTGCATGATGTCAGTGTCCTGACTCCCGACCATCAAAGGGAGGGGGATATTTGCATCTCAGTGTTAGCCAATAATGCTTTGTCTGTGCTGCAGCCCCTCCCTCTTCCCCTCCCGCCCGCCACATTTTGACTTCAGTTCAAGGAAGAAGCCAGAATCAGTCCTTGCTTGCCAGCTCCCATGTGAGTTTTTTTTCTTAATGTTTACTTCAGGGAGGGGGAGCATGAGGTTCTGCAGCAGCAGGGACAGCCATAGATTCATAATTTTATTGCAGGTGATGGAGGCAGAGGGGAACAGGACCAGCATTCTCTTATCTGTTCATGTTGTCATGTATTTACTCTGACACTATTACCTAACCTGGCACTACCACCTAACCTGGCACTATACCACCCTAAACTGGCACTATCACCCTAACCTGCCACTACCACCTAACCTGGCACTATACCACCCTAACCTTGCACTACCATCTAGCCTGGCACTACCACCTAACCTGCTACTACCAGCTAACCTGGCACTATACCACCATAACCTGCCACTACCAAATAGCCTGGCACTACCACCTAGCCTGCCACTACCCCCTCACCTGGCACTATACCACCTTAACCTGGCATTACCATCTAGCCTGGCACTACCACCAAGCCTGCCTCTACCACCTAACCTGGTACTACCACCTAGCCTGCCACTACCACCTAACCTGGCACTACAACCTAGCCTGCCACTACTACCTAACCTGGCACTACCACCTAACCTGCCACTACCGCCTAGCCTGCAACTACCACCTAACCTGGCACTGCCACCTAGCCTGACACTTTCTCCTAGCCTGCCACTACCACCTAACCTGGCACTACCAATTAGTCTGCCACTACCACCTAACCTGGCACTATCAACTATCCTGGCACTACCACCTAGCCTGCCACTACCTCCTAGCCTGCCTCTACCACCTAAGCTGGCACTACCACCTAGCCTGCCACTGCCACCTAACCTGGAACTATACCACCCTAACCTGTCACTACCACCCTAACCTGACACTACCACCTAACCTGCCACTAGCACCTAACCTAGCACTATACCACCCTAACCTGGCACTACCACCTAGCCTGGCACTACCACCTAACCTGGCACTATACCACCCTAACCTGGCACTACCACCTAGCCTGGCACTACCACCTAGCCTGCCACTACCACCTAACCTGTCACTATTACCTAACCTGGCACTACCACCTAACCTGCTACTACCACCTAGCCTGCCACTACCACCTAACCTGGCACTACCACCTAGCCTGCCACTACCACCTAACCTGGCACTACCACCTATCCTGGCACTACCACCTATCCTGGCACTACCACCTAGTCTGCCACTACCACCTAACCTGGCACTATCAACTATCCTGGCACTACCACCTAGCCTGCCACTACCTCCTAGCCTGCCTCTACCACCTAAGCTGGCACTACCACCTAGCCTGCCACTGCCACCTAACCTGTCACTACCACCCTAACCTGACACTACCACCTAACCTGCCACTACCACCTAACCTAGCACTATACCACCCTAACCTGGCACTACCACCTAGCCTGGCACTATACCACCCTAACCTGGCACTACCACCTAGCCTGGCACTACCACCTAGCCTGCCACTACCACCTAACCTGGCACTACTACTTAGCCTGCCACTACCACCTAACCTGTCACTATTACCTAACCTGGCACTACCACCTAACCTGCTACTACCACCTAGCCTGCCACTACCACCTAACCTGGCACTACCACCTATCCTGGCACTACCACCTAGCCTGGCACTACCACCTAACCTGGCACTACCATCTAGCCTGCCACTACCACCTAACGTGGCACTACCACTTAGCCTGCCACTACCACATAACCTGGCACTATCACCTAACCTGGCACTACCACCTAGCCTGCCACTACCACCTAACCTGGCACTACCACCTAGCCTGCTACTGCCACCTAACCTGGCACTATACCACCCTAACCTGTCACTACCACCCTAACCTGCCACTACCACCTAACCTGGCACTATACCACCCTAACCTGGCACTATCGCCTAGCCTGGCACTACCACCTAGCCTGCCACTACCACCTAACCTGGCACTACCACCTAGCCTGCCACTACCACCTAACCTGGCACTATTACCTAACCTAGCACTACCACCTAACCTGCTACTACTACCTAGCCTTCCACTACCACCTAACCTGGCACTACCACCTAACCTGGCATTACCATCTAGCCTGCCACTACCACCTAACCTGGCACTACCACTTAGCCTGCCACTACCACCTAACCTGGCACTATACCACCCTAACCTGTCACTACCACCCTAACCTGCCACTACCACCAAACCTGGCACTATACCACCCTAACCTGGCACTACCGCCTAGCCTGG
Organism: Aquarana catesbeiana; assembly: GCF_042186555.1. Taxonomy (NCBI): domain Eukaryota; kingdom Metazoa; phylum Chordata; class Amphibia; order Anura; family Ranidae; genus Aquarana; species Aquarana catesbeiana. The sequence continues at coordinate 18,309,696 of NC_133330.1, read as the reverse complement.
CACTACCACCTAACCTGGCACTATACCACGCTAACCTGGCACTACCACCTAGCCTGCCACTACCACCTAATCTGGCACTACCAGCTAGCCTGCCACTACCACCTAACCTGGCACTATTACCTAACCTAGCACTACCACCTAACCTGCTACTACTAACTAGCCTGCCACTACCACCTAACCTGGCACTACCACCTAGCCTGCCACTACCACCTAACCTGGCACTACCACCTAGCCTGGAACTACCACCTAACCTGGCACTACCATCTAGCCTGCCACTACCACCTAACCTGACCAGGGGCGTCGGGAGGGGGTGGCTAGCCGTGGCTGAAGCCCCGAATGTGCCCCCGAAAAGCCCCGAGCCTCAGGCATGCAGCTCTTCATTACAAGCCCCGAGCGGCGAGCGCCAGGACCGATCTGATCCCGAGCGCCGGCGAATTTGGCCGAGTTTGGCCGAGTGCCGTAGCAGGTCCCGCCTTCTGGAGCCTGCAACGCCTATGATGGACGTCCCCCTGGTCCAATGCTCGGACCGCGGGACGTGTGACGTCCATCATAGGCGCTGCAGGCTCCAGAAGGCGGGAATTTCAATGCGGCCGCCGCGCCACTGTAAGATCCCCGCTCAGCGCTCGGGCGGCCTGCTCTCCTCTCCTCCTCGGCTCCTCCTCGTCCTCTGACTGCCTGGCTGCTGTGACACCGCACACCACGGCTGAGCTGAGGTAGGTCAGACAGTGTATGTGGGTCAGGCTGGTCAGTGTAGGTAAATGTCAGTGTAGGTAGGTCAGTGTAGGTAGGTCACTACGGTCAGTGTAGGTAAGTCAGTGTATGTAAGTGTCAGTGTAGGTAGGTCAGTGTATGTAAATGTCAGTGTATGTAAATGTCAGTGTAGGTAAATGTCAGTGCAGGTAGGTCACTATGGTCAGTGTAGGTAGGTCAGTGTATGTAAATGTCAGTGTAGGTAAATGTCAGTGTAGGTAAATGTCAGTGTAGGTAGGTCAGTGTATGTAAATGTCAGTGTATGTAAATGTCAGTGTAGGTAAATGTCAGTGTAGGTAAATGTCAGTGTAGGTAAGTGTCAGTGTAAGTAAATGTCAGTGTAGGTAAATGTCAGTGTAGGTAAATGTCAGTGTATGTAAATGTCAGTGTAGGTAGGTCACTACGGTCAGTGTAGGTAAATGTCAGTGTAGGTAAATGTCAGTGTAGGTAGGTCACTACGGTCAGTGTAGGTAAATGTCAGTGTAGGTAGGTCACTACGGTCAGTGTAGGTAAATGTCAGTGTAGGTAAATGTCAGTGTAGGTAGGTCACTACGGTCAGTGTAGGTAAATGTCAGTGTAGGTAAGTCAGTGTAGGTAGGTCACTACGGTCAGTGTAGGTAGGTCAGTGAATGTAAATTTCAGTGAATGTAAATGTCAGTGTAGGTAAATGTCAGTGTAGGTAGGTCAGTGCAGGTAGGTCACTACGGTCAGTGTAGGTAGGTCAGTGAATGTAAATGTCAGTGTAGGTAGGTCAGTGTAGGTAGGTCAGTGTAGGTAAATGTCAGTGTAGGTAGGTCAGTGTATGTAAATGTCAGTGTATTTAAATGTCAGTGTAGGTAAATGTCAGTGTAGGTAGGTCACTACGGTCAGTGTAGGTAGGTCAGTGAATGTAAAGGTCAGTGTTCACTACCGTCAGTGTATGTAGGTCAGGTAAGTCACGGCCCAGCCAAAAAAAAAAGCCTGCATCACGTGTACAACACCCCCCCCCCCCCCCCACCGGGTCCGGCCTTGGACTTCGGGCTGAAGCCCCTGGTCTTTTTGCCACCTAGCAACGCCCCTGAACCTGACACTATCACCTAACCTGGCACTACCACCTCGCCTGCCACTACCTCCTAGCCTGCCACTACCAATTAACCTGGCACTACAACCTAGCCTGCCACTAACACCTAACCTGGCACTATCACCTAACCTGGCACTACCACCTACCCTGCCACTACCTCCTAGCCTGCCACTACCACCTAGCCTGCCACTACCACCTAACCTGGCACTTCCACCTAGCCTGCCACTACCACCTAACCTGCCACTACTATATACAGTACACCTAACTTGGCACTATAACCTAACCTGGCACTACTGTATATCACCTAACCTGGCACTTCTGTATATCACCCAACTTGGCACTATAACCTAATGTGGCACTACTGTATATCACCTAAACTGGGTCTATATCACCCTAACCTGGCACTATATCACCCTAACTTTGCACTATATCACCTAACCTGCCACTATATCATCTGCCTGTATACTACCCTAACATCACTTGACCTTGACCTGTGGTGCACTGCCTGTCCGCCTGGGGGGGGATATAGGATGGGGGGGTACCAGATATAGGATCCGCCATGGGTGCCAATTTTGAAAAACATTTATCATTTTCCTTCCACTTCACAATTATTTGCCACTTTGTGTTGGTCTATCACATAAAATCCCAATAAAATACATTTACATTTTTGGTTGTAACAAAATTTAGGGGGTATGAATACTTTTTCAAGGCACTGTGTGTGTGTGTGTGTGTGTGTGTATATATATATATATATATATATACATATATATATATATATATACACATATATATATATATATATATATATATATATATATATATATATATATATATATATATATATATATATATATATATATATATATATTATAGTTGGCAGTTGGCCCCCCTACTTTTGTCCCTGTCCCCCCATGTGCCCCCCATACATATGAAAGCTGGAGACGCCACTGCAGAGGAACATGAACCCCATCACTGGACTGATCTGTATGCTGGGGGCCCTGCCAGGTCTGAAGGACAAGATCTATCCTTTCTTTCTCTTTCTATATGAGAATCCCCATACACAGAGATGACCAGGAAGTGGTCTGATCAGAGAGTGGTCAGAGGTTCTACGTGACATCTCATAAGGTGACCACAGAGAGAACTTTCCATCCCAGACACTCCGCCCAGCGCAGAGACCTGCCAGTAATACCGAATATTCAGGGGAGCCGACCAGAACCATCAGAGCAACATGAACCCCATCACTGGACTGATCTGTATGCTGGGGGTCCTGCCAGGTCTGAGGAGGAAATTGTATTTATTCTTTCTTTCTGCTCTATAGTCTTGGTCATTGGTATTTGCTGTCTGTCGAGATATTTCTTTCTTTCTTTCTCTCTTTCTTTCTTTCTCTTTCTTTCTTTCTTTCTTTCTTTCTTTCTTTCTTTCTTTCTTTCTTTCTTTCTTTCTTTCTTTCTTTCTTTCTTTCTTTCTTTCTTTCTTTCTTTCTTTCTTTCTTTCTTTCTTCTCTGCTCTCTGTCAAGATATCTATCTATCTTTCTTTTTCTATAGGTCAATTTATCTTTTTATTTAAAGATCTTAGTACAGTGATCTATGTCCAAATGCAGCACTGAAGGTAGGAGATAAATGAGGAGACGGTGGGTATAGATAGGTAGGGATGAAAAACCTCACACCAAATTCCCAGCGTAATGAAACATAGGGAGCAGAGTGGAAACTCTGGGGGGATATAAGGATCCTCTGCAGATTCCCAATAGCCATTAATGAGACAGCATCAGACTCCAATACCAGTCAATGGAAATGATATGTGCCATATAAGAAGACAAGAAGGCACATAGTGAAGTCCATAAAAGCAATCCTCACTTTGTTAAAAAATAAGGGGGTACTCACAAGTAAAAAATGTACTCACAAGTAAAAAATTAATACAGGCATATAAATCAAAAGAATCGAAAAAGACCGCGGTAGTGGCGTGGTGATGATGTGAGGTCGCTACCACACCACTACCGCTGCCTTTTTTTATTTATATGCCTGCATTCATTTTTCACTTGTGAGTACCCCCTAATTTTTTAATAAAGTGAGGATTGCTTTTATGGACTTCACTATCTGATAAATGTGATCCATTTCTAAAACTTGACACCATCACCATTGACAGATACGTACAGTTGCACCCGATGTGTGTGGTAAAAATTCCTACTCACCGAAACAATATGACCTCTTTATGGTACAAACTTATCCTTTATTTTTCAGTTGATTAATCAATGCACTAGCGCCCCCTACCACTGTCACTGTTGGGTAAACTTACTAAGAGCCGCCAGGCTCCATTAAAAGTCCCATGTATGTTTATTCACAAATCCAAGGTACAATCTCATCCACCTGGTCCTGTAAGTCCTAATACATTTCACTCCTTCTGGAACGTTCTCATAAAGTGAGGATCTTGGGGTGAAAGAGCACTTTTATATCAGGACTTAACAATAAACACAAGGGCTGCTGTAAACCACAGGGTCCCATACAGTCAATGCTTTAGTTATAAAATGAACTCAGTACTGATCACTAAGGATGAGCCGAACACCCCCTAGTTAGCATCCAGAACACGCGAACACCGTTAAAGTCTATGGGACTCGAACATGAAAAATCAAAAGTGCAAATTTTAAAGGCTTATATGCATGGTATTGTCATAAATAGTGTTTGGGGACCCGGGTCCTGCCCCAGGGGACATGTATCAATCCAAAAAAAAGTTTTAAAAACTGATGTTTTTTCGGGAGCAGTGATTTTAATAATGCTTAAAGTGAAACAATAAAAGTGTAATATTCCTTTAAATATCGTACCTGGGGGGTGTCTATAGTATGCCTGTAAAGGGGCACATGTTTCCCGTGCTTAGAACAGTCCCTGCACAAAATTACATTTTTAAAGGAATAAAAGTCATTTAAAACTGCTATCACCGGCTATAATGGATTGTCGGTCCGGCAATACACATAAAAGTTCATTAATAAAAATGGCATGGAATTTCCCCACAGGGGAACTCCAAACCAAAAATTTTTTTAAAAATGTGTGGGGGTCCCCCTAAATTCCATACCAGGCCCTTCAGGTCTGACAACACAGGGAAAGCCATAGGGAAGTCCCTGTGCGTCAGAGGGGGCGTGGTCACCGGTTGGCCCCGCCCTCCATTATATAAGAAGTCACGTCAACAGAAGCGTCACACAGCAGAAGACTCCCACTGAGGCTAATCGTGCGGAGGAAGAAGTGGAGAAAGAAGCAGGGGAAGAAGATGGAGGAAGAAGAAGAACACCCAAGGAAGACCAGAAGAAAGAAGATGGAAGAAGAAGACGGGAACGAAGAAGAAATTAATAAAGGAATTGTCAAAAACCATCTCTTGTCTTTTTTAACATTTTTGACACTTTTTTTGTGAAATGGTAGGGGTTCATTTGTACCCCATTACCAATTCACACAGGGGGGCGGGATCTGCGTGCTCGGATAAGGGTCTGGTATGGATTTTTGGGGGTACCCCACGCCATTTTTTTTTATTTTTAGCGCGGGGTTCCCCTTAAAATCCGTACCAGACCTGAAGGGCCTGGTATGGATTTTAGGGGGACCACCACACATTTTTTTAAAAATTTTGGTTCAGGTTCCCCTGTGGGGAAATTCCATGCCGTTTTTATCAATGAACTTTTATGTGTATTGCCGGACCGACAATTAGCCGGCGCTAGCGATAGTAGTTTTGCATGACTTTTTTCCTTGGAAATGTCATTTTGCACTCAGACTGTTCTAAACACAGGAAACATGCGCCACTTTACAGGCATACTATAGACACCCCCCAGGTACGAAATTTAAAGGAATATTACACTTTTATTGTTTCACTTTAAGCATTATTAAAATCACTGCTCCCGAAAAAACAGCCGTTTTTTTTTTTTTGCATTGATACATGTCCCCTGGGGCAGGACATGGGTCCCCAAACACTTTTTATGACAATAACTTGCAAATAAGCCTTTAAAATGAGCACTTTTGATTTCTCCCATAGACTTTTAAAGGGCGTTCCGCGGCTTTTGAGTTTGCTGCGAACACCCCAAATTGTTCGCTATTCGGCGAATGGGTTAACAGCCAATGTTCGAGTTGAACTCATGTTCGACCCGAACATAAAGCCCATCCCTACTGATCACTCATTGTGTTCATTCAGGAAAGGAAAGGGCTTGCAAATATGACATTTACCAGACCCTTCCCCCACTCTCCCTCTTGAAAGCTCATATTGTGTGCTTACAGCTGCCGGCAGGAAGGAGAGGAGGGAAGCTGGAAGCACAAGGGGGTGCACACGGGGGGGCGTGAGCAGCATGGGGCAATGTATGGTGCACAGGGAGGGTGATCAGTGCGGCAGGGGGGGGCAATTACTGGAACTGACCCCCTGTATGGCTTTCTCTGCAGCAGCTGAAAGCCAATGGGAGAGAGAGAAGAAGCCAGCTTTCAGCTGCTGCAGAGAGAGCCATACAGGGGATTGGTTCTAGTAATTGCCCCACCATCCTCCCCACCACACACACACACACACAGATCACCCTCCCTGCCCATATCCAATTCGCTCTGATGCCAGGGCCCCCTTGCTGCCCTGCTGGCCAGGGTCCTGTACAGGAGGACCCCCTTATCTACGGCCCTGAAATACACCTGTAACTTATGAAACATTTAAAACATGTTGACCAGCTGGAAGGGCTCTTTCAGACAAGCTGCAATTCTTACTGCCCTCTGGAAAACAATCCACAGCAGATCGCTTCTCAGAGGGCAGTGAAGAAGTGGCTGACAAGTGTTCAGGAGGCAGTACTGACACCTCACCACATTAGACACAATTAGTGAGTTTGACATACGGTGCCGCCTGTCAGTCTCTGCACCCCGAGTTAGAAATGCAGCAGCCACAAAGTAATGCATCACGGCCATGGCATGTAACCAGCCCCAAGCAGGTGTCATTTTCCAGCATTGAGGGTGACGGGGGTGGCAGACGGGAGCCTCCTTTGGCATGTCATGGAGGCACAGCAGCAGATGCCACACACAAGTCATAGACTGCATTTGATAACATTTATCATATTGTTACAAGACTCTATGATACATTGTAAATCCCTCTGATATGTAACAAAAAATAAATACAAAGTACTGTTTGCATCCAATCACTTTTAACCCCTTTTACGCTGACCGTATGTGAATATGCGGCCTCGGCTTAAATTCTGTTAAGTGCAAAGGAGGGATTTGGGGTTTTTTAGACCCCAGATCCCTCCATACAGAGGACCTGTCACTGCCTATTACTGTCACAAGTGAAGTTTACGTTCCTTCTGACAGCAATAAAAGTGATCAGAATTTTTTTCTCAAAGAGACAGTAAAAAATAAAAATAAATAAATAAATAAGGAAACATTTGTTTTTAAAGCGTCCCATCCCCCCATGCTCGTGCGCAGAACTGAACGCATACGTAAGTTGCGACTGCATATGTAAACAGTGTTTAATCACACATGTGAGGTTTCGCCGCGATCGTTAGACCGAGAGCAATAATTCTAGCACTAGACCTCTGTAACTCTAAACAGGTAATCTGTAGACATTTTTAAACGTCGCCTGTGGAGATTTTTAAGTGCCAAAGTTTGTCGCCATTCCACGAACGTCCGCAATTTTGAAGCCTGACATGTTGGGTATCAATTTACTCGGCGTAACATTATCTTTCACAATATAAAAAAAAATTGGACTAACTTTACTGCTGTCTTATTTTTTAATTAAAAAAAATTGTATTTTTACCCAAATTAAGTGCGCTTGTAGGACCGCTGTGCAAATACGGTCTGACAGAAAGTATTGCAACGACCACCATTTTATTCTCTAAGGTGTTAGAAAAAAAATGTATAATGTTTGGGGGTTCTAAGTATTTTTCTAGCAAAAAAAAAATCTCTCAGAAAGAGGCTCGGTCCTTAAGTGGTTAAGTGGTTAAACACTGCGGTTCAATTAGTGACACACATAAATCTTCAATCTTCCTCTTGTGTTACGTGTGCCTCCGCCAAAAGGTAAACAACCTGCTCACCTCCTTCTTTCTGGCCAGGCTTAACAAAAACCAATTCAATTTAAACTTCAACATGACCTACCATCAAAACGAGGTGACCTTTCTGGATGTCACCATCCTCCGTGCAGAGGGCGGTGCCATCCAGACTCGCCTGTTTAGGAAGCCAATGGCAGGAAACTCTATACTCCACGCATCCAGCTTTCATCCACGTCCTCTCTTGACTTCCATACCCTTCAGTCAGTATTTACGCACTAGAAGGAATCGCTCCGACGAGAAAACCTTTCAAATCGAAGCAAAAGAGTTACAAACTAGATTACTGGAGAGAGGATACTCCAAAACCTGCCTCAAGAAGGCCTACAAAAAATCTTTGGAAAAAACAAGACATGAACTTCTATATTCTCATAAACAAATATGTGATGCCCAAAACTCTATTGCGACTAGAATTATAATATCCTATTCCAACCAACATAATAAAATTCACAATATACTGCAGAAATATTGGCACCTTCTTTCCATGGATGCCAATTTGGGCAGGTTTGTGTCAACAAAACCACTCATCACCTTTAGATGTGCCACATGAATTAGAGATTGCATTGTTCAAAGCGAGTTCAAGGGTGAGAATCGGGGCGATCCCTGCAAAACCCTAGGCACATACACATGTGGGGGTTGCACCTTTTGTCCATACATACAGGTGGGACCCACATGTGTGCTGCCAAATGGAGGGCCCTTTAAAGCGGCGCATTTCGCTAATTGTAAGACCAGGGGGTGGTATATTTGCTACTCTGCAATTGCGGCTCGTTTTACGTAGGCAAAACAAAGGTTGAACTACGATCTAGGATGTCCAAACATATTTTGAGCATGAAAAAATGTGTTCCAGATCTCCCCCTTGGAAGACATGTTCTGTCCCTGCACTGCGGTATCTGTCCGAGGATCAAGTTTTTGGTCCTGGATAGAGTTCACCCCAGTGCATGAGGGGGAGACTGGAACAAAACCATTCTACAAAAAGAACTTAAGTGGATTTTTAAGCTCCAGGCCACAACCTTTCCAGGCCTGAATGAGGCAGTCAATTACAGGCCCTTTCTGGAGGGGTTTGTGTCTGGAGGTATGGAAAAAAGAGTGAGATATTTATATATGTTTTGTTTTTTACGACACAACCATCCTCTCTGGTTCTCTACTCTGCTCTCTTTCTTCCCCTCTCTTTACACATATACATATGATCCACTCATTATGTGTACAATATTTAGTTTATTCATCTCATTTTATGACGACAGTTCATGGTTATTGGGGCACGTGTACCCCAAAAAATGTTTTGCCTTTGATCTTTTATCCATATGCATCTGTGTTGTTTTGCTTGTTGGTGCCGTATGTCACTAGGGCCTCTCTTGGTCTACTTTGCTTCTTTTCTATTCCCATATGCCATTTTCTCTGCCTGACCCCATTCCTTTCTATTCTGTCTATATTAATATATATTTTTTCCTATTTTTATTTTTTATTTAATTATTATTTTTCCCCCTGATGATGGCATACACAGTGGGCCATGCGATTCATCTGCGGGCGATCCCGGCACGCCCAGGCCGTTCTGGGCAGTTTTTGGACCGAGTGTTCCACTCTTGATCCAATTCTATGCTCCCGCTCGGCTTATCTCCCTGCGATCTCCCCCACCTTGTGGGCATCATCGGCCCTACCTCCACTGAGGTCGATGCTATCTTTTTCCCTTCCATCCATGTCCCACCTCCCACTGTCATGCCACTATCAGCACTGTTGTCATTTTCCATGCAGGCGCCCCTGCAGTAGAAGAGATCGCCAGTCTCTTCTTCATGTTTAGTGGCTCCCTGGGCGATCGCGCATGCGTGTCGGTGGGAGCACAACGCCACTCCTCCTGCATCGCCATCTTAGATGTGGGCAGGGGGTGACAGCCGTGCGCAGCGCACTTGGGGAATCGCGGTATCAGCTGTTGTGTGGGTGTGGATGATTGTCATCAGACATAATCACCCACGCCTGCTAGAAAGGGGAGGTTTGTTCAATTAGCTCCTATATGTAGGCTTGCTTTAGCAATGGTGCATTAGTGCTGTGTTTTCTGGCAAGGCAGCTTAACAGCGAAACATTGATTCGGGTAATATGCTATTTTTTTTCCTCTGCAATTTTTATTTCAACAAAATGACTATCCAAAGGCCACATCTATCCTGGTTTTACTTTACCTTCCCTGTCATTTATAGACTATATCTCTGTTGGATCATTGTACCTGGGTGATGCTTTTGAGTTTCTGCCTGGATCCTTTTCAAGCTACTAAATTGTAATTTGGAGTTCTGATACATATTTCTTATCAGCCTATACTGTATGCGACCAGGGACCTACATCATATCCTCCTGACCCAGTGTGCCACTTTTCATCCCATGTTGCTTGTGCATGTGCACACACAGCACCTTTTTGAGGTATATTTTTATTGATACTTTTTGTATATATTTCTTTGTATGCCTATGTGTATATATGTATATATATATATATATATATATATATATATATATATATATATATATATATATATATATATATATATATATATATATATATATATTTATATATATATATATATATATTTATATATATATATATATATATATATATTTATGTATACGTATATTTTGTTTGAATATTATAAAATCAATTTAACTTAGATGGGCCCCGCTTTGACCTCTTGACCAACCTCTTTATGTGAGGCTTTTTGGTAACAATGGTGGAAAAAAGATGGGGGACTAAAATAAAATAAAATATTCAGTGTTAGTTTATATACTTTGAGAGTTTTTTTGTTTCATTCCCAGCTTCCTGCTGTTTGCGGTCTCGGTTCGCCTTCAGCTTTGTTTCTGCATCCACTTTCTCCACCAATCAGGAACTCACCTATCTTTTAATTCCAGCTTGCTATATCTGTGCTTCTTGGGGTTAGTTGGCCATTCCTTAAGGCTCTGGTGGCATGTTGGACGTGTGAGTACAACAGCGACATATATGCATGCTTTGTTACATCTGATTTAAACACTGACTGAGCTATGTTGTTGTTAAAATATGTATTTCTTTGTATTTTAGATTGTTACATGTAGAAAATATTTTTCATATCGGTTCATCCCTGAAGAAGGAGTGTAGGACATTCCGCAACGCGTAGGATATATCGAATGCTTTTGATCCTATGCTTATATGTCTATGTCCACTCTTTGAGTGTATTTGTTCTCTGAGTCTTACCAGAGATATCATATACTCCAAAGCCATTTGCACAGACAATTTTAATATATGCTAATATATGTATGTTATGAATTTTTGATACATTGTTTAATAAAATTTTGTTATTTTTTACTATATGATATGTCTGACAATCTATGCCTTTAAAGTCCCACCCTTGAGGGGAAAACTTTGTACCGTATCTAAGATTTGGATGTTGGCTGACCAATAGCATATGAGTTTTTATAAAAAAACTCCATCTCTTTTGATAATTCTCCTTCTAAGGCTAGGTACACACATATGCAAATTGGATGTGGGTCTCCCCGCATCCAATTGACATGGCGGCCACAGTCTGCATTTAAAAAGGGCCCTGTATGTCTTCGGTTCTTATTCAGGGGCAAATTCAGGCAAAAATGTGGATGTAATTTGCACCTGAATTAGTGAACAGGGACGCACCAGACCCCATGCTGTGAACCGCAGCTGCAGCATATGTGAACCCAGTCTTAGACCCCTAAGTGGGTCATGATTCACTCATCACACTGAATTGTATAAACCACTTATGTCTAGTAGGAAACCTTCTTCTCCGGTCCTCTTCTCAGCACCATTTCCATTCCTTTCGATGTACTCAAGCACCATGCCATAAAGACACCATAAAAAGGAAAAACAGATGTTTCTTAGTGCTGCACTGAGTCTATTGGCCAATTATTTGAGGCTGCTCTGGGTTGTATTGGGGGTGCAGAGCAGAATGTCTGGTGGACTCGTATGGGAGATATTCTGGGCTTAGAGAGACGATTATTCCAGACACAGAACAAATCTAATCAAACATCTTCCATCTTGTGTTTTAGCAGCACTCCCAGCCATGGACTCCAAATATTCCCTGTACACCATCCTGAATATCATTAAATTCATCCTGGGGGTTCTGCTGGTCCTGGTCAATCTGTCTTTCTGCTGTTCTAGCTGAGGTTAATAGAACTTTTTCCGTTGCCCCCTCTATAAAATATACCTTTATTGGTTTCAATGTTTATATATATATATATATATAGAGAGAGAGAGAGAGAGAGAGAGAGAGAGAGAGAGAGAGAGAGAGAGAGAGAGAGAGAGAGAGAGAGAGAGAGAGAGAGAGAGAGAGAGAGAGAGAGAGAGAGAGAGAGAGAGAGAGAGAGAGAGAGAGAGATTTACATTATTGTATATTATTGTCTTACAGATAAGGGGGTGGGAGTCACCATCTGGAGAGAGAACTGAAACCCAACATGGCTTCCTCACAACCAAACATTCCACCTTCAGAGAATGTGGCTATTGGTATGGACAATGTCCAACCCACTGAGCTGTGACAAAGGACCGCAAGATATGAAGATGAGACTGGAGGAGCCGTAAGGAAATCGGAGGAACAGAGACACCCTGAAAATGATGTTACTGATTGGCAATGGTTGTCTTATCACCCAAGAAAATGCAGATAACATTGACTCAACTTATTATATTACAGAAACCTCCAAAAACACCCCCAGAAGCTCACCACCTTTTGGCTAATTGATTGCAATTCTGTATTCCCATGATGCGCCACCATATTCCATCTAGCTCACACTCTCTCAGTTCCCCAGCACTGCCCCACCTCCACCTTTCATGTTTTGAGTATATACTGTAGATATTGTATATAGCAAAGCTCAATCCCTACAAGGTCTTCAGGAGCTTGCAGATCAACTGCACTGGCCCTAACCCACAGAATGATGTCCTTCTTTCTCCTGTAGACCAACTTCATTTAAAGGGCCACAGATATGTCGGCAAAAAATTAAAGCTGTTTGCAAAATTTCCAAACAGCACAAAAGTTATTTTTTTTTTTTTTTATTTGTAGTTTTTTATTACAATTTATAGTGACTGTATATATGGCAGATTGTGGCATGTAGCACAGCAACAGGAACACGTAAAAAAGACACATGGAAACTCTGATGTAAATATTGGCATAGGACAACTGCCAGATACTTTGCAGTGGAACCTGATTAGGTCAAGATGGACACTGAATATCAGCTAAGCAATATCAAGCAACACACACACTGCTCTAATGTTGGATTCCATGAAGATTGACATCTCAGTGAATAATAAGTTTCATTGTGAATGTCCTAAGCCCATTTACTTTACTGGCAGTGTGATCTCAGGAACATTCATCTCAGGGTTTGCTCTTTTCTAAGGGTGGAATAATGGAAAACGACAGTCATGCTAGCATTCCTTGTACCCCACATTGCTTTTACTTTTTATCATTCCTTTTTTGTGATCACTTTTATTGTACCAGTATCTGATAATTGACTTTTACCAATAAAACCATTTGGTTTTACCTGCACTATTGAAGTCCTCCTTCCCTCTTCTTTTATGGTTGTCCTTTAGAGCCTATGTGGGAATACCTTGGGAGACGATCGTTTGGTTGCAGAGTACCTGTGGAATCTACGGACCGAGAGTTGGGGACACCGCTTCAGACCTGCCCCATCCTCCTACGTCCAGTACCTGAGCAGCATCTGATCCATACCCCATAGGATCTCAAGCCTCTATGACCCCTTTGTCGTATGACATATAGGGTCCACCACAGCTGGTAAGAGTATTTATTTACCGCTGAAGTGTACCTCTGAATGCATTACTCTACATCCCTGTGGACTTCACGTTACACACACCTATTGTGTTGCACACAATCTTGTTTACTTCTGTTTGGTTTCAGTACTTTGGCACATTATATTTGTTTTTAGTTCACCTCACTTAGGATACATTTCTATTTCTCTAGCAGCGCCACACTGTCACTTTTTTATTCATTTGGAACCTTGTACATTTGAGTGTTGGCAGCTTTCGTTTTGTTTGTTTCACTGTTGTACAGCGCAGTCTTTCTCCACCAAGTTACCCGGCATAGCCAATGTACACAACACAGATGAAAGTAAATATGTAAAGATTTATTACAAATGTTATACATCAATGAGCAATAATACAACTTGAAAGTTGCTGGGTCAGTAAATACACATACACAATAAAAAAATAAAATGTACATACATATGGACAGGAAAGTATGTAAACATAATGCAGACATCAATAATATCCAGCATGTACCGCCATAAACAAGCATCAATAAAGCCCTATGCATTTTGCAAGACCCTGCTCGCTTCTTCAGGGGCGGATGCATGAATGTTGTATCGAAAGGCTGAGATAAATCGCCAAACACTGGATATCAAGATGGCGGCCATGTAGTGCATCCAGCTCGGGAGCTGAGGAGGCGGAGCAGACAAAAGCCACAACAGGGGAACATCCAGAGGATCAGCACATTCTGGATAGGGGTATTTCACACTACGGTCTCCACAGCCCCTTAAAATCATGTCTAGAAAATATCTCAATGGAATGAAAAATATCCAATGGTTGTCAGTTTGTTCTTAGAGATGTGACCGCTCTATCCAACCGTCAAGTTGTGAATCACACAGTTGTGAACATTGGCTAAACCTCTCTCACCTCATCTAAAGTCCCAGGACTACTTCTCTTGTTTTTTGTGCAATAAATGGTAACAGACACAATTTGTGAGTGCCTAAATGTCCTAGCTGATCAACAGTCCCATGAAGTAGACAGGAGAATGAGCAGTCACCAGTGCTGTGAATATTGAGAGAAGCAGTTCGAGAAGTAGGAGCACATAAGAGCATTGAGGGAGGCAGGAACACACCGGATCAGTAGGAGAAGCAGAGGCAAAGAAGGAAGAAGGAACACACAGGAGCATTGGGAGAAGCAGAAACACACAGGAGCATTGAGAGAAGCAGAAACACACAGGAGCAGTAAGAGAAGCAGGAGCACACAGGAGTAGTGAGAGAAGCAGAGCATGCAGGAGCAGTGAGAGAAGCAGAAACACACAGGAGCAATGAGAGAAGCAGAAACACACAGGAACAATGAGAGAAGCAGCAGCACACAGGAGTAGTGATAGAAGCAGAAACACAGGAGCAATGAGAGAAGCAGGAACACACAGGAGCAGTGAGAGAAGCAGGAGCTCACAGGAGCAGTGAGAGAAGCAGAAACACACAGGAGCAGTGAGAGAAACAGAAACACACAGGAGCAGTAAGAGAAGCAGGAACACATAGGAACAGTGAGAGAAGCAAAAACACACAGGAGCAGTGAGAGGAGCAGGAACACACCGGAGCAGTGAGAGAAGCAGGAACACATAGGAACAGTGAGAGAAGCAGAATCACACAGGAGCAGTGAGAGAAGCAGGAGCATGCAGAAGAAGTGAGAGAAGCAGGAACACACAGAAGCAGTAAGAGAGGCAGGAACACATAGGAGCAGTGAGAGAAGCACAAACACGCAGGAGCGGTGAGAGAAGCAGGAGCATGCAGGAGCAGTGAGGGAAGCAGGAACACACAGGATCAGTAGGAGAAGCAGGAGCAGTGAGGGAAGCAGAAACACGCAGGATCAGTAGGAGAAACAGGAACAGTGAGAGAAGCAGGAACACACAGGAGCAGTGAGAGAAGCAGGAACACACAGGAGCAGTGAGGGAAGCAGGAACACACAGGATCAGTAAGAGAAGCAGGAGCACACAGGAGTAGTGAGAGAAGCAGAGCATGCAGGAGCAGTGAGAGAAGCAGAAACACACAGGAGCAATGAGAGAAGCAGAAACACACAGGAGCAATGAGAGAAGCAGAAACACACAGGAGCAGTGAGAGAAGCAGCAGCACACAGGAGTAGTGATAGAAGCAGAAACACAGGAGCAATGAGAGAAGCAGGAACACACAGGAGCAGTGAGAGAAGCAGGAGCTCACAGGAGCAGTGAGAGAAGCAGAAACACACAGGAGCAGTGAGAGAAACAGAAACACACAGGAGCAGTAAGAGAAGCAGGAACACATAGGAACAGTGAGAGAAGCAAAAACACACAGGAGCAGTGAGAGGAGCAGGAACACACCGGAGCAGTGAGAGAAGCAGGAACACATAGGAACAGTGAGAGAAGCAGAATCACACAGGAGCAGTGAGAGAAGCAGGAGCATGCAGAAGAAGTGAGAGAAGCAGGAACACACAGAAGCAGTAAGAGAGGCAGGAACACATAGGAGCAGTGAGAGAAGCACAAACACGCAGGAGCGGTGAGAGAAGCAGGAGCATGCAGGAGCAGTGAGGGAAGCAGGAACACACAGGATCAGTAGGAGAAGCAGGAGCAGTGAGGGAAGCAGAAACACGCAGGATCAGTAGGAGAAACAGGAACAGTGAGAGAAGCAGGAACACACAGGAGCAGTGAGAGAAGCAGGAACACACAGGAGCAGTGAGGGAAGCAGGAACACACAGGATCAGTAGGAGAAGCAGGAGCAGTGAGGGAAGCAGGAACACACAGGAGCCATGAGAGAAACAGTAGCACATAGGACCAATGAGAAAAGCAGGCACACACAGGAGCCATGAGAGAAACAGGAACACAAGGGAGCCATAGGAGAAGAAGGAGCACACAGGAGCCATGAGAGAAGCTGGAAGAGCAATTGGAGAAGCAGGGATGGACAGGGGCTGTTAGAGAAGCAGGAAAACACAGGAGCAGTGATAGAAGCAGGAGCACACAGGAGTATTGAGGGGAGCAGGAAAAACAGATGCATTAAGAGAAGCATATGCATAAGACAACATCCAGGGAAATGATCTGGATGACATTTGCATTCACTACTCAAGCATCAAATATTTACATAAGTAAATACAAGGTCATTCAAATCTTCAGAGATCACAGAGCTATGAAAAAGTAGCTGTCATGCTAATCTGTTCCCCCATCAATCAACCCAATTTAATCTGATCTTAATGTATCACTAACAGTTTGTGTAAACCGTTTTCCCTCTGAGTACATTATAATGAAGCATTGAAAGGGGAATAAAGTTCTCCTAAAGGAAAAAGCATACCTTCACCATGAGCTTTACCATTCCTCTATGTTACATAAAAGTCACACTAATGTGATATCATTTTAATCAGCATATTTTGTTGATTATATTTTGGGGTGAATATAAATCTATGCCATTTCAACAAAATGTTGTTAATCAATCAATACAAAGTAAAGTGTATGAAAAGATTGGAAAATGATGTGTAGAATGCAACCTTCAAGCACGTTCTAGGCAACCTCCATTCATTATGAGAGAATATAGCATTTATAAACTACACCTATAATAGCTGCATACACAGAATTTCCTTTGAAATGCCTAAACTCCTTCCTGCAATAGCCCGTCATGTCCATTGATGTACCTGTATCAGATAACATTCTCCACCATCAATGCAAAGTTTCTACAATGTCATTGTCACCATTGTCCTATGTAAGAGACGGGGTGAAAATCTCATCTCAAATGTGCTATGTGTACAATGAGATGCTTTCTTCCTTCTCCTCCAGAAAGATTGGATGATGTAGAAAACTCAGATGTTCCCCCTCAAATTCTTCCTCTGTGATGTCACAGCCACAGTGTTCCCCAGCATGGAGAGAGGTGTGTGTGGTACCTGGAGATCCATTCCCTTCCTCGTTCCATTCAATAAAGTCTGGGATTGATGTCTCCAACATAGAGGTGAGGAGGATATTATCTATCAGTGTCCTCAGTGATCTACCTGGAGGCCTCTTTGATGAACAGCTCACACAACACAGAGAATACACCTCCACTCCCACCCATAGGACATCACTGTCCTCTACACTGCCTCTAACCCCACCATACATATCACACGGGGTGGGGTCATCTGCAGTAAGGAATGATTATGATGGATTGAGGATTGGGAAAATTGGTGGATTGAGGAAAATATCTATCACATATCTGAGGCTTGTACATCAGTCAAGTAACACGATTCGTTCACATTATCATAGGAGAGTTCATCTTAGTGGACTGTTATTGCCTTTTGAATTCCTGGCCTATTGCACACGGAGGGTTTAATGACAATTTATGCTCATTGGTATCACGGTATATCAGTATCAGGTAGTGTAGGGTTAAGGCGTCTATTTATAAAGAATCAAGAGAATACCTCATGAATAATCCATGTAAAGTGTCTATCATTTATTTCCTATGATCATCACCTCCATCTAGTGGTCATAATGCGTTATTTTCCAGATTAAAGTATTTTAGGTAAATACTACATTATGCCCAGTAGATGGAGCTGACAATCATAAGAAATAAACAAATTAAATAAATTATAGGGATTATTCATGACAGTTGAGGCTTTAGGACAGATTTTTTTTTCTATATATATATATATATATATATATATATATATATATATATACACAGACACCTTCTGCCTGACAACAATGAGCTATTCCATAGGACTTGTGGGATATGGCCGGTATGTAATATTCCCGCAGGTCATTACTGAATAGAGGTGTTCCCAGACTCTGAGTCCTCTGAGATGGGTGTGTGATCTCCTATCAGATCCGGAGTGTGTGGAGTGAGAGTGTGAACTGAGAACGGCCAGGAAACACTTATAAAGCAAAGTGTCAATGAGTATCCACTACTGCCTCCTCCATAGATAATGACTGTCTCTGTGGAGGAAATATCTATACATTCTGCCCAGAAGCGGCTTCACAGACTATTCAGTGTCATACAAGCAGAAGATGCAGAATTCCAGATATTTTATACTCTCCGATCCTCATTAATATACAGTATCTCACAAAAGTGAGTACACCCCTCACATTTTTGTAAATATTTTATTATACCTTTTCATGTGACAACACTGAAGAAATGACACTTTGCTACAATGTAAAGTAGTGAGTGTACAGCTTGTATAACAGTGTAAATTTGCTCTCCCCTCAAAATAACTCAACACACAGCCATTAATGTCTAAACTGCTGACAACAAAAGTAAGTACACCCCTAAGTGAAAATTTCCAAATTGGGCCCAAAGTGTCAATATTTTGTGTGGCCACCATTTTTTTCCAACACTATCTTAACCCCCTTGGGCATGGAGTTCACCAGACCTTCATATGTTGCCACTGGAGTCCTCTTCCCCAGTGCCAGCAGCACTCATGCAGCCCCAGACCATGACACTCCCACCACCATGCTTGACTGTAGGCAAGGCACACTTGTCTTTGTACTCCTCACTTGGTTGTCGCCACACACGCTTGACACCATCTGAACCAAATAAGTTTATCTTGGTCTCATCAGACCACAGGACATGGTTCCAGTAATCCATGTCCTTAGTCTGCTTGTCTTCAGCAAACTGTTTGCAGGCTTTCTTGTGCATCATCTTTAGAAGAGGCCTCCTTCTGGGATGACAGCCATGCAGACCAATTTGATGCAGTGTGCGGCATATGGTCTGAGCACTGAAAGGCTGACCCCCCACCCCTTCAACCTCTGCAGCAATGCTGGCAGCGCTCATACGTCTATTTCCCAAAGACAACCTCTGGATATGACGCTGAGGATGTACACTCTACTTCTTTGGTGGACCATGGCGAGGCCTGTTCTGAGTGGAACCTGTCCTTTTAAACAGCAGTATGGTCTTGGCCACCATGCTGCAGCTCAGTTTCAGGGTCTTAGCCACCTTCTTATAGCCTAGGCCATCTTTATGTAGAGCAACAATTCTTTTTTTCAGATCCTCAGAGAGTTCTTTGCCATGAGGTGCCATGTTGAACTTCCAGTGACCAGTATGAGAGAGTGAGAGCAATAACACCAAATTTAACACTTCTGCTCCCCATTCACACCTGAGACCTTGTAACACTAAGGAGTCACATGACACTGGGGAGGGAAAATGGCTAATTGGGACCAATTTGGACATTTTCACTTAGGGGTGTACTCACTTTTGTTGCCAGCGGTTTAGACATTAACCACTTGCCGACCGGGCCATAGCCGAAAGACGGCAACAGCGCGGTCGGCTAGTTCTGGGTGGACGTCCATGGACGTCCTCCCAGAATACTGCTCTCGCGCGCCCCCTGGGGCGCGCACCCGAGAACTTCCGTGACCGCCGGGTCCGGAGGACCCGGCGCATCACGGATCACGGTAAACGGCCGCTAATCGCGGCCGTTTACCATGTGATCGCTCCGTCAAATGACAGAGCGATCACATGTCAACAGACCGGCGTCATCTCATGACGCCGGTTCCTCCCTCCCCTCTCTGTACCGATCGGTACAGTGCGAGGGGAGAGGGGGAGGGATCGGATGGCAGCACCGCTGTGGGCTGTATGTGTAGTGCTCACAGCGGTGCTCAGTGACAATTGCTGTCACATCCATCCATCCCTCAATGCTCAGCCATCCCTGCATAATACCCTACAATACTCTGCACTATACCCTGCAATACTCTGCATAACACCCTGCAATACTCTGCATAACACCCTGCAATACTCTGCATAACACCCTGCAATACTCTGCATAACACCCTGCAATACTCTGCATAACACCCTGCAATACTCTGCATAACACCCTGCAATACTCTGCATAACACCCTGCAATACTCTGCACTATACCCTGCAATACTCTGCATAACACCCTGCAATACTCTGCATAACACCCTGCAATACTCTGCACTATACCCTGCAATACTCTGCATAACACCCTGCAATACTCTGCATAACACCCTGCAATACTCTGCATAACACCCTGCAATACTCTGCACTATACCCTGCAATACTCTGCATAAAACCCTGCAATACTCTGCATAATACCCGGCACTACTCTGCATTATACCCGGCACTACTCTGCAATATACGCGGGCACTACTCTGCAATATACCCTGCAATACTCTGCAATATACCCCGCAATACTCTGCAATATACCCCGCAATACTCTGCAATATACCCCGCAATACTCCGCAATTTTTAACCAGTTCCCGCCCACAGTCATATGACCTCCCTGACTTTGAGCGGGTATATCTGAATGATGGGTGCAGCTACAGGCATCATTCAGATATCAGCTTTTTCAGCCAGCGATTTCCTACACCATAGGAATGATCATAGTGGCTGTTCCACTGCTTGATCATTCTTATGGGAGGCGAGAGGGGACGCCCCCCCCTTCCCGCCACCCTCCGGTGCTTCTACCGACTCACCGCTACGATCGAAGCCAAGATCGTTTTTTTTTTATTATTATTTCAGGCTTCCCAGCCTAGAGGTGAGATGTGGGGTCTTATTGACAACATATCTCACTGTAAAGAGGACCTGTCATGCCATATTCCTATTACAAGGATGTTTACATTCCTTGTAATAGAAATAAAAGTGATCAAAAAATTTTTGGGGGGGGAAAAAGTGTCAAACTAAAATAAATAAAGTAAAATAAACAATAAAAAAAAAAAAAAAAAAATTTAAAGCGCCCATGTCCGTGTGCTCGCATGCAGAAGCGAACACATACGTAAGTCCCGCCCACATATGAAAACGGTGTTCAAACCACACATGTGAGGTATCGCTGCGATCGGTAGAGCGAGAGCAATAATTTTGGCCCTAGACCTCCTCTGTAACTCAAAACATGTAACCAGGAAAAAATTTTAAAGTGTCACCTATGGAGATTTTTAAGTAGCGACGTTTGGCACCATTCCACGAGAGTGTGCAATTTTGAAGGGTGACATGTTGGGTATCTATTTACTCGGCGTAACTTCATCTTTCACATTATGCAAAAACATTGGGCTAACTTTACTGTTTTGTTTTTTTTTAAAGCACAAAACTGTTTCTTTCCCCAAAAAAACGCGTTCGAAAAATTGCTGCACAAATACCGTGCGAGATAAAAAGTTGCAACAACCGCCATTGTATTCTCTAGGGTCTTTGCTAAAAAAAATATATATATTGTTTTGGGGTTCTATGTAATTTTCTAGCAAATAAATTATGATTTTTACATGTAGGAGAGAAATGTCAGAATTGGCCTGGGCGCTCCAGAACGCCTGGAGGTGCTCCCCTGCATGTTGGGCCTCTGTATGTGGCCATGCTGTGTAAAAGTCTCACATATGTGGTATCGCCATACTCGGGAGTAATAGCAGAATGTGTTTTGGGGTGTAATTTGTGGTATGCATATGCTGTGTGTGAGAAATAACCTTCTAATATGATAATTTTGTGAAAAAAAAAAAAAAGAAAAAAAAAATCTTGATTTTGCAAAGAATTGTGGGAAAAGATGACAATTTCAAAAAAACTCACCATGCATCTTTCTAAATACCTTGGAATGTCTTCTTTCCAAAAAGGGGTCATTTGAGGGGTATTTGTACTTTTCTGGCATGTTAGGGTCTCAAGAAATGAGATAGGCCGTCAGTAATTCAGGTGTGATCAATTTTCAGATATTGGCACCGTAGCTTTTGGACTCTCTAACATTCACAAAGACCAAATAATATACACCAAGTTGTACTTATTTTTACCAAAGATATGTAGCGGTATAAATTTTGGCCAAAATTTACGAAGAAAAATTACTAATTTGCTAAATTTTATAACAGAAACAAAGAAAAATTCATTTTTTTACCAAATTTTCAGTCTTTTTTCTTTTATAGCGCAAAAAATAAAAAACCCAACGGTGATTAAATACCACCAAAAGAAAGCTCTATTTGTGTGAAAAAAAGGATAAAAATTTCATATGGGTAAAGTGTTGTATGACTGAGTAATTGTCATTCAAAGTGTGAGAGCACCGAAAGCTGAAAATTGGTCTGGTTAGGAAGGGGGTTTAAGTGCCCAGTGGTCAAGTGGTTAATGGCTGTGTGTTGAGTTATTTTGAGGGGACAGCAAATTTACACTGTTATACAAGCTGTACACTCACTACTTTACATTGTAGCAAAGTGTCATTTCTTCAGTGTTGTCACATAAAAAGATATAATAAAATATTTACAAAAATGTCAGGGGTGTACTCACTTTTGTGAGATACTGTATGTGGAATGTGGTTGATGAGGTGACGGGGGCGTATATGATAATCACCATACACAGAGATCGCCAGGAAGTGGTCTGATCAGAGAGTGGACCAGAGGTCTACGTGACATCTCATAAGGTGACCACAGAGAGAACTTTCCATCCCAGACACTCCGCCCAGCGCAGAGACCTGCCAGTAATACCGAATATTCAGGGGAGACGACCAGAACCATCAGAGCAACATGAACCCCATCATTGGACTGATCTGTATGCTGGGGGTCCTGCCAGGTCTGTGGAGGAAATTGTATTTATTCTTTCTTTCTCCTCTATAGTCTTGGTCATTGGTATTTGCTGTCTGACGAGATATCTTTCTTTCTTTCTTTCTTTCTTTCTTTCTTTCTTTCTTTCTTTCTTTCTTTCTTTCTTTCTTTCTTTCTTTCTTTCCATCCTAATAATCTATCTATGATTATATGATTATATATCTAGTACAGATCTTTGTACAGTAATTTCTCCTCTATAGTCTTGTCACACTCATCGGTCTCTTCTCTCTGTCAGGATTTCTATCACAGACAATCCATGTATGGCAGACTCCAGTAATATGGGCCACAGAGGGCGACTCCATAACCTTACCATGTGACTACAGAATCGATGGAGAGAACTTTTATTTCGGGAGGTACAAGTGGTACAGACACATAGTGAGGAGTGGGGTGGAGATCTCTGAGAATGATAAGTATTTCTCTGGAAGAATCTCCGGAGTGAACTTCGATCAGTTCTTCCATGGACGATCGGCCGCCATCACCCTGCACAGTGTGGAGTTGTCAGACTCCGGGATGTATTACTGTGAAATTATATTTCAAATCGTCCAACAAATATCCGGAGATGGAAATGGGACTTTCCTCAATGTGACAGGTGAGATCTGTATTTACTGTCCTGGTTGTGTAATTATCAATATCTGATCAATAATGAGACAGTGAGATGACCCTTCAGAGGATATCAGATAGGAAATGTAAATTTAATATAAAAATCGACAATATTTTAAAATGGTTGTAAAGGCAGAAGATGCATTCTATGCATTAAAGGAGAAGTCCAGCCTGAGCTCGTTTCTCTGGGCTTCTCCTCTGGGTCACAGGAATGTCGTTCGTTTTGCACTCCTGTGACCCGTTTTCAGCAGAGAGTGGGCTGAAGTCCGCTCTCTGCTGACGTCACTGGAATCAGTCCAGGCACCGCGTCATCCCGACAATGAAGTCGGGATCCGCCAGTTGCCTGGACTGATGGCCGTCTCAGTCTCTCAGTGAGCCGCTCCCCGCCCCTCCACAGCTCAGCGCTCCAATGAGCATGGAGAATCAGAGCAGGAGAGATGCTGACTGACAGACACTAGCTCTCTGCTCGGGGAGGTGAGAGGACCGAGCCATCGGCGGTGTTCAATCGCTCGGTTCTCAGTGCAGAGGCGGCAGGGGACAGATGCAGCATCCACCTAGGTAAGTATGATGGGTTAAAAAAAAACAAAAAACATACATCTCTTTTAAGATAAAAAGCCTTCTGTGTGCAGCAGCCTCCCCTCAGCCCCCCTAATACTTAACTGAGCCCCCTCTCGATCCAGCGATATAAACAAGGTGCCTCGGCCATATGGGACTCTCCCTCCTGATCGGCAAAAGTCAGTTAGCCAATGGGGAGAGAGGGGGCGGGGCCTAACTGCATCTCCATGTCTGAATGGACACAGGGAGCTGTGGCTCGGGTGCCCCCATAGCAAGCATTGCTGGCTGAGGGGGCACTCAACAGGAGGGAGGGACCAGGAGAACCGGCGAGGGACCTGAGAAGAGGAGAATCAGGGCTGCTCTGTGCAAATCCACTGCACAGAGCAGGTAAGTATAACATGTTTATTATTTTTATAGGAAAAAAAAAAACTTGGTTTAGTAAAACCCTAAACCTGACCGACTCCACCACAGATATAAGACATGGAATGTGTAAGTGACTCAAAATGGAAAACTATACTAGTGGTGAGAAAGAAAATGCTGCACATCCCTAATAAGGCATCAGTAAAAAAAGGTTCCCCGTGGGGTTTTGAATTGCAGCAACAAGATACAAAAAATTTGAAAAATATATCATTTTATTTAGAAAAAAAATTGTTACATCAAAGAGACATTTGTTTGTGTTAAAACATGAGCTCTGTAGGTGATGGTAATACATGTACATAAAAAATGCAGCCATTGAATACAAAAAGGAAGAACATAGCATGATATGAATATGTAAATCATACTGAAGAAGCCCGACGCGTTTCAACCTTTAACAGTGGAGGTATTCTTCTGGGGGAGCAAAAAACTATAGAGAAAAAAATACATATATAGTGGTAGAATCATTTAGAAACCAAAATGTTAACAGGCAAAATATATTGATCTTGACACGTATATTATAATAGTTTGAATAAATTTACCAATCACAGCTGAGAGAAACTTCCTGATTGTTGTGCCCATGAGCTGCCAGAGAATCCAAGCAATGCGCCAAGACACCCCCACCTCAAACTCCGAAAGGGGAGGGGCAAAAACCAGCGAGCCAAAGAGAGAGCCTACCATTATACCTTGGGTTCCTTGTTTTGTCACTGGCACTGGTTTATTGGCACTTTTTTAATAAATTTGGCAACTTTACCCTATGTATATTATTGCGCCTAGACACTAGCCATCTGATCCTTTAAAATCTCCCCCAGTCATCACGGGAGGCTGCACTGGGCGTGCCATGTGTTCTGCTTGCACCGGAGCTTGGGTAAGCAGCCTCATATTTTGACTACCCCCTTCATTCCCCACTTTATCATTATTAAAAAATCCTCCCATATATACCTGACTGTATTGTTATTGACTTTTTGTCTATTTGTAGTTGTACAGTATTTTCAGATGAAGCGGTAAACCCGTGAAACTAGTCGAAATACCAAGTCACCTGTGCTTTTAATTCTTTTGCCTTGGCTTTTGTACTAATACATTTTTGTAAATTTTTATGATTGTTTATATACTTTATTTGTACTTTCATATATCGTACCGTGATAGTCTGCTTGCCTTCTTGTCTCTGGTGAGTTCTGGTTGGGGTCCAGACTCCCAAACTTCTATTCTATGAAAGGGAAAGGAGAATAGAATATAGAAGGAATGAGACGGATGAGTGTGAATGAAAGTGTGTAGAAAGAAAACAAAACAAAACACAAATGGAGGTGACATGAGAGGGAATAGTATAAAAATGAAGTGCAGTGAACAGGACTGGGACCACCCAGATATATTGATACAAAAGTGCAAGGAAAAAGTGAGAGGATGATGGAGTGCCAAGTGAGTGCGAGAAAAACAGGGTGTATGGGACAGAAGAAAAAGAAGTGAAAACCAAAGAGTGAACAAAAAATGTGACCCTGCAGTGTACTCCAAAAAGACCCTAAAATTATTTACCTAAATGTTAATGGCAAGTTTAACTTATCCATATAAGGTGAGGGAGAAGTATATGTGACCAAACGTAAAAGTCATGCATCAAACGTCCATTTTCATGAGCGGATGAACTAACAGGGCCAAACATTATAAGGGTAAGAATATTATAAAGAATAAATCGAGTAAACTTGGTGGACAAAAAAAGTCCAGTGAGTACCCATCAATAACATTACTTCTAAGACAAACGAAATTCAGGTCTGTCCAGAGTGATTGCTGCATAGGATCTGAATTAGATCCATAAGAGCCTAACTATATATGCCACCCCTCCAATTGTCAAGAAATCCGATTGGTTGTGGTTGTGGAAAAGGCGCCTCCTTTTCCCCCAACAATTAGGGGGAAAAAACCCCCGAATGGAGTCAAAAGTGAGCCGCACAAGGGCGGCCACCACACGGTCTCCCCAGCATTCCGGAACGGGGAGAACCCGCCGACAAATGTCGTCACTTCCGCTGCAAATCTGCGTGACGTCATGATGTCCGTGCACGCCGAGGAAAACTCGCGCATGTGCGGCAAGCCAGAGGGCACCTGGAGTGATCGCAGGACGCCGCCGGCAAGAGTATGCTCCCTCCAGCGGCCAACATAAAGAAGGCCGCCTCGGGGGAAGAAAAGAAGGGGGGCATATAGTGGCAAAGGATGCCATACTCCCCCCACCCTTCCATGAGGCCCAAAAAAGTGGCCAACGGGGGCCACCATCCCCAAACGTGCTAGAGCCAGGGGCACACACCAAACACAGCCAGAGCCCATGACAGCCAAGGGGAACAACAACCAACTCAGGGAGGATTAGAACATACATGTAAATGTTAGAATGATAATGCATTTTTAAGGAGATCATAATAGACATCAGGGCTTTTTTTCAGAGGGAACTTGGTGGAACTCAGTTCCACCACCTCTGGCTCAGACCCTTTGGTGCCTGCTCTCAACAATCACTTGTAAACACAGAAGTCTGGTTTCTGTGTTTACAAGTGACAACTCTGCACTCTGTATGTAATGAAATCCTGGTATTTAATGCCCCTTTAAGACCCTCCTACTGTTTTTGTGAAATTTGACTGAACACACCCACTATTTGATGTGATTTGGAGATCCCAGCCCCCCACCCTGCGTGAATGAGTATGGGGTACTGTCCGCTGTCTGGTTCTTGTCCGGCATCTTCTGCCGGATCCCCCGCTATCTTCTTCCAGCTCTTTTGCTAGCGGGGACCCGGTCTTCTTCTCCCCTCTTCTCTTCTTCTGATGTTGACACGACGCTCTCTCCCGCTGTAATGCCGTCTAAGAGGTGTGCGGCGACTTATATAGGCATGGGGCGTGGTCACCGTGTGATGTCACCGGGTGACCCCGCCTCTTATAACGGCATAGTCCCATCATGCCCCGGATACACTAAGGATGAGCCGAACACCCCCCCGGTTCAGTTCGCACCAGAACTTGCGAACAGACCAAAACTTTGCACGAACGTTAGAACCCCATTGAAGTCTATGGGACTCGAATGTTCGAAATCAAAAGTGCTCATTTTAAAGGCTAATTTGCATGGTATTGTCCTAAAAGGGGTTTGGGGACCCGGGTCCTGCCCCAGGGGACATGTATCAATTCAAAAAAAGTTTTACAAACTGCCGTTTTTTCGGGAGCAGTGATTTTAATAATGCTTAAAGTGAAACAATAAAAGTGTAATATTCCTTTAAATTTCGTACCTGGGGGGTGTCTATAGTATGCCTATAAAGGGGCGCATGTTTCCCGTGTTTAGAACAGTCTGACAGCAAAATGACATTACAAAGGAAAAAAGTCATTTAAAACTACTCGCGGCTATTAATGAATTGCCGGTCCGACAATACACATAAAAGTTCATTGATAACAACTGCATGGGATTTCCCCACAGGGGAACTCCGAACCAAAATTAATAAAAAAAACTGGCTTGGGGTCCCCCTAAATTCCACACCAGGCCCTTCAGGTCTGGTATGGATATTAAGGGGAACCCGTGCCAAAATAAAAAAAAAAAATGACGTAGGGGCCCCCCTCAAAATTCATACCAGATCCTTCAGGTCTGGTATGGATTTTAAGGGGAACCCCGCGCCAAAATTAAATAAAAAATTGGCGTGGGGTCCCCCCAGAAATCCATACCAGACCCTTATCGGAGCACGCAACCTGGCAGGCCGAAGGAAAAGAGGGGGATGAGAGAGTGGCCCCCCTCCTGAACCGCACCAGGCCACATGCCGTTAACATTGGGAGGGTGCTTTGGGGTAGTGGCCCCCCAAAGCACCTTGTCCCCATGTTGATGAGGACAAGGGCCTCATCCCCACAACCCTGGGCCTTTGGTTGTGGGGGTCTGCAGGTGGGGGGGCTTATCGGAACCTGGAAGCCCCCTTTAACAAGGGGACCCCCAGATCCCGCCCCCCCTGTGTGAAATGGTAAGGGAGTACCCCTACCATTTCACAAAAAAACTGTCTAAAATGTTAAAAATGACAAGAGACAGTTTTTGACAATTCCTTTATTTAAATGCTTCTTCTTCCCATCTTCTTTCTTCTATCTTCTTTCTTCTATCTTCCTTAGGTTTCTTCCTCCATCTTCTTCTTCTTCTGGTTCTTCTGGTTCTTCCTCCGGTGTTCTTGTCCGGCATCTTCCTCCGTGGTGTCTTCTTCCCTTCTTCATTCTCGGGCCGCTCCGCATCCATGGGAGGCTCCTGCTGTGTGATGCTTCTTGTCTTCTGACACTTCTCCACCCGGTGACCCTGCCCCCTCTGATGCACGGGGACTTGACGGGGACTTCCCTGTGGCATTCCCCGTGATGTCAGAGGGGGGTTGGGACGTTACGTAATGGGTGACCCCCTCTGATGTCACCCCCTCTGATGTCAGAAGACGGGAAGCGTCACACAGCGGGAGCCTCCCATGGATGTGGAGCGGCCCGAGAACAAAGAAGGGAAGAAGATGCCGCGGAGGAAGAAGAAGATGAAGATGGAGGAAGAAACCGAAGGAAGATAGAAGAAAGAAGATGGAAAGAAGAAGCATTTAAATAAAGGAATTGTCAAAAAATGTCTCTTGTCATTTTTAACATTTTAGACACTTTTTTTGTGAAATGGTAGGGGTACAAAAGTACCCGCTTACCATTTCACACGGGGGGGCGGGATCTGGGGGTCCCCTTGTTAAAGGGGGCTTCCAGATTCCGATAAGCCCCCCCCGCCCGCAGACCCCCACAACCACCGGCCAAGGGTTGTGGGGATGAGGCCCTTGTCCTCATCAACATGGGGACAAGGTGCTTTGGGGGGCCGCTACCCCAAAGCACCCTCCTAATGTTGAGGGCATGTGGCCTGGTACAGTTCAGGAGGGGGGGCTGCTCTCTCTTCCCCCCCTCTTTTCCTGCAACCTGCCAGGTTGCGTGCTCAGATAAGGGTCTGGTATGGATTTTTAGGGGGACCCTACGCCTTTTTTTAAAAAATTTTGGCGCGGGTTTCCCCTTAAAATCCACACCAGACCTGAAGGGCCTGGTATTGAATTTCGGGGGAACACCACGCATTTTTTTTTCTGAATTTTTTTTTTTTTCTTAATGCTGTTTTTATCAATGAACTTTTATGTGTATTGCCGGACCGACATTTCATTATAGCCGCGAAGTGAACCAGCGTAAAAAAAAAAAGTCTAGAGGTGGGCCCGTTCAACCTATGCAAATGCATTTACGTTGCTTGACATTTACTAATATTTTGCCAGCGCACTGAACCAAAGCATTTGAACAAGCGCAAATGCCATTTGAGCATGCGCAGTGTATAAATTCACCTCCCGCAGCTCTAAATGTATTTGCCGGTGCTGCCGGCTTGTTCAGAGAAAGTCACTTTCTCATTCTATTTTGGCCATATTTGTTATTTGGACAGTTAGTACTACACTTCCCCACATCACCCACATCACCCCCATAATATTGGCACTTCCAGCTTGTTTAAATTTTAATTTAAAGATGCCGTGCGCCATGTCTATAGTGGCGTACCGATCGCCTCTTCCCGTGCTCCGGGAAGAGAATAGTAAATGGGGGATCGCGCTGTGTTACCGGTGCAAATGTTTTGTAAATACGAAAATGTCATTTGCGCATTGGCGTGCACCGCAAGTCATGGTGCAAATGCTTCGTAAATCTGCCCCTCTGTGTCTACCAAGAGATAAATACTTATTTCCAATTTGCATACTGTAAGTGTGCTGTGCAATACAGCAACAAAACTCCTCTCTGTTTTTGCCTATATAGAAAGCATTGCATTCACAGAGCAACATATAAACTAGGCCATGTGTCTGACAATCGGTGAAATGGAGAGGTGAAAACACCTCTCCATTCAGCAATAAAAAAAGTATTTTCTGTTCTGATAAGGGGACAATGGGAGCAATGGCCGCACGGAAAAGACCCTCGTACGGGACAGTGCTCTTTAAACAATTTCCCTTAAATTTACTTGTAACTTGTCTTTCTTTGATTGACATAGGTCGAAACGCACCGGGGTTCTTCAGTATGATTGACATACTTATATTCCTTTTTGTATTCAATGGCTGCATTTTTTATGTACATGTATTAGCATCACCTACAGAGCTCATGTTTTAACACAAACAAATGTCTCTTTGATGTAACAAATTTTTTCTAAATAAAATTATATATTTTTCTAATTTTTTGTATCTTGTTGCTGCAATTCAAAACCCCACGGGGAACCTTTTTTATTGATGTGTAAGTAACTCTACCAGATGTCCATGGACATTTTGCCAATATAAGGCCATGTATAATTATTATGGGGCCCAATGTCAGAGTACAGTACCAGCATCTCAGCATCATGTCTTCACTATTTATAAAGGTAAAGCCCAGGTCTGGTCACAGGAGGGTTTTGTTTTGGATGGAGTGTGGAAGCGCTTCCATAGTGGCCCCATTTTTCAATGGATCGCGATCGCACCACCGAAAGCAACACGGGGCATAATTCTTGCTCCAGTGTGTGTACACCCTCAGCTGCTGGGGGGGGGATCGGGGCGGTAAAACTGCAGCTCAACAACAGGGTATTACCAAATCCCCCCCCCCCGACATCACGTGTGAAAGAGCCCTAAGGGTGCTGCCGCCAAATGCAAATAAAGGCTTATTCACAGGCCCTGCTGCTCCTCTCCATCCCAGTGTGTTTGACAGGTGGTGAGCAGGGATAAGCCGAACACCCCTCTGTTCGGTTCTCACCAGAACATGCGAACAGGAAAAAAATTTGTTCGAACACGCGAACACCGTTAAAGTCTATGGGACTCGAACATGAATAATCAAAAGTGCTAATTTTAAAGGCTTATATGCAAGTTATTGTCATAAAAAGTGTTTGGGGACCTGGGTCCTGCACCAGGGGACAAGGATCAATGCAAAAAAAAGTTTTAAAAATGGCCGTTTTTTCGGGAGCAGTGATTTTAATAATGCTTAAAGTGAAACAATAAAAGTGTAATATTCCTTTAAATTTTGTACCAGGGGGGTGTCTATAGTATGCCTGTAAAGGGGCGCATGTTTCCCGTGTTTAGAACAGTCTGACAGCAAAATGACATTTCAAAAGAAAAAAAGTCATTTAAAACTACTCGCAGCTATTAATGCATTGCCGGTCCGACAATACACATAGAAGTTCATTGATAAAAACGGCATGGGAATTCCCCACAGGGGAACCCTGAACCAAAATTTAAAAAAAAATGGTGTGGGGGTCCCCCTAAACTCCATACCAGGCCCTTGTGATGCCCTGTCTACAAAGATACACAGGGCATTACATGATGGGAATCATTGTGTTTTCAGATCGAGGGGCAACAGATGCATAAATACAGAGATTGCAGAGAATAGCCGGCCAGGAATAAAGCTACAGAAGACGTCAACAGAATGTAAGAGGGAAATGATAGACATTGCACACAATGTAGGAGGCAAATCTAGCCATTTATAGACCAACCCCAATACAGCACAATAGAGAAACCAGTAGTGGGGAACCCTCCACTCATCTCTCTGCTTTATTGTCAGGGATATAAGGCATGCCTAGACCAGAAAGGTATCATGTGACCTGAGACCTCTGTAGAGTGAGGAGAGCCAGGTATAGATGGTGACAAAAGTGTCCACCTTTTCCTATTCCCATGAAAGGGATCTCTCTGTATACAGCACCATGCATGGATCTCTCTGTATACAGTACAGTACATGGATCTCTTTACAACACAGTACAGTGCAGTCATCTCTCTATATACAATGCATGGCTCTCTATACACACCCTATAGCTGGTGGTATTCTGCATTGTTAGTGTATTGCTGGGATTTGTAGTCCTCTAGACCAGTGTTTCTCAACTCCAGTCCTCAAGGCGCCCCAACAGGTCATGTTTTCAGGCTTCCTATTATTTTGCACAGGTGATTTGATCAATTTCACTACCTTAGTAATTACCACAGCTGTTTCATCTGAGGGAAATCCTGAAAACATGACCTGTTGGGGCGCCTTGAGGACTGGAGTTGAGAAACACTGCTCTAGACAGTGGTGGAACTACCAGGTTTCTTGCACCGGGTCTTTGAGGTTTCTATTTTCACCTCTCGTTAAATACACACATTTTCTGCTAAATCTCAGCATATAAACAAGGAAAAAAAAAACATTCCAAATTGTGCTACACCAATGGGATATTCGGGTTAGTCACTCCTTGATTTCTACCTCCCTGAGTTCCATATCAGATCTCATGGTCACCACTTCCAAAATGATTCTATGACTGCCAAAGCACCAATTAACCACTTGACAACTGGGCACTTAAACTCCCTTCCTAACCAGACCAATTTTCAGCTTTCGGTGCTCTCACACTTTGAATGACAATTACTCATGTAATTTAGTCATGCAACACTGTACCTATATGAAATTTTTGTCCTTTTTTTCACACAAATAGAGCTTTCTTTTGGTGGTATTTAATCACTGCTGGGTTTTTTATTTTTTGCGCTATAAACCAAAAATACTGAAAATTCGATAAAAAAAAAAAAATTCTTTGTTTCTGTTAAAATTTATTGGTAGAGTAATGGCGAGTATTGGCAGAGTTTTGCAGTTTTGCAGAGTATTGCACAGTGTTGCAGAGTATTGGCTAGTATTGGCAGAGTATTGGCGAGTATTGGCGAGTATTGGCGAGTATTGGCGAGTATTGGTGAGTATTGGCAGAGTTTTGCAGTGTTGCAGAGTATTGCACAGTGATGCAGAGTATTGCAGTATTGCAGAGTATTGCAGTGTGTTGCACAGTGTTGCAGAGTATTGCAGTATTGCAGTGTGTTGCACAGTGTTGCAGAGTATTGCAGTATTGCAGATTATTGCCATTTTTTATATTGAGCAGCGCTGTGGGCACTAAACATCCAGCCCACAGCGCTGCCATCTCTCCCCCTCTCCCCCTCTCCTCCGCACTGTACCTATCAGTACAGAGAGGGGAGGGAGGAACCGGCGTCATGACGTGATGCCGGTTTGTTTACATGTGATCGCTCCATCATTTGACGGAACGATCACGTGGTAAACGGCCGCGATCAGTGGCTATTTACCGTGATCCGTGATGCGCCGGGTCCTCCGGACCAGGCGGTCACAGATGTTCCCGAGTGCGCGCCCCAGAGGGCGCGTGGGAGCAACATTCTGGAATGACGTCCATGGACGTCCACCCAGAACTAGCCGACCGCGCTGTTGCCGTCTTTCGGCAATGGCCCGGTCGGCAAGTGGTTAAAGAAAAACCTTACACACAGCAGGGAGCAATGATGAAAATTCAGCCACAGTGACCCCCTGTGGTGGGATGACTATTATACAACATAACTGAACCAGAACTTGCTGCAGACTTGCAGAATGTTTGCAAAGAAAATTGATCTGGAGTGATTAAATGCGGACTTGCTGCAATTGTGCAACAAACTTGTGAAGCCTGGCAAGTCTAGCAAGAGCTTAGCAAGTTTTCAAACTTGCAGCACAATTACTTTCTATCTGGGTGTCAGTGCGGATTGGACTCACCAGAGGTTGTTTAACCGGTTCCTGACCGGCTCCTGTAGATATATGTCGGCAGAATGGCACGGCTGCGCAAAGTAACGTACCCCTACGTTACTATGAATTTGCCGCCGTGTGCGCGCATGCAATCTCCGTGAGCCGGGTCACGGGTCCCGCGGACTCGATCGCCGTGGGCATACCCGCGATCGCCTCACGGAGAGGACGAACGGGGAGATGCCATTGTAAACAGCATCTCCCCGTTCTGCCTAGTGACAGTGTCACTCGATCTCTGCTCCCTGTCATCGGAGCAGAGATCAGTGACGTCACATACACTGCCCATCCCCCTGACAGTTAGAATCACTCCCCTAGGACATACTTAACCCCTCCCCGCCCCCTAGTGGTTAACCCCTTCACTGCCAGTATCATTTGCACAGGAATCAGTGCATTTCTATAGCACTGATTGCTGTATAAACGACAATGGTCCCAAAAATGTGTAAAAAATGTCCGACATGTCCACCATAACGTCGCAGTCACAATAAAAATCGCTGATCGCCGCCAAAACTAGTAAAAAAAAATTATTAATAAAAATTCCATAAAACTATCCCCTATTTTGTAAACGCTATAACTTTTGCGCAAACCAATCAATAAATGCTTATTGTGATTTTTTTTTACCAAAAATAAGTAGAAGAATACGTATTGGCCTAAACTGAGGAAAAAAAATGTTTTTTCATATATTTTTTGGGGATATTTATTATAGCAAAAAGTAAAAAATAATGTGTTTTTTTCAAAATTGTCGCTCTTATTTTGTTTATAGCGCAAAAAATAAAAATCGCAGAGGTGATCAAATACCACCAAAAGAAAGCTCTATTTTGTTTTGGAGCCACGTCGCATGGCTGCGCAATTGTCAGTTAAAGTGACGCAGTGCCGAATCGCAAAAAGTGCTCTGGTCAGGAAGGGGGTAAATCCCTCAGGGGCTGAAGTGGTTAATACCGAGTCTATTGAGGCTGCTCTGGGAATTATTGGGAGTGAAGAGCAGAACTTCTGGTGGACTCATTGTATAGGAGATATTCTGGGCTTTGAGTGACAATTATTCCAGACACAGAACATCTATTTATACATCTTCCATCCTGTGTTTTAGCATCAGCCGCAATTTCTGGACCTCCCCCATACACCGTCCCGAATATCATTAGAATGGCCCTGGGGGTTCTGGTGGTCCTGGCTGCCCTGTCTGTCTGCTGTTGCAATGGAGGTGAGTAGAATTTTCTCCTGTGCCCCTTCTATTGAATGTCTCTCTGTTTGGGTTATTTCATTTATATACTCTATATACAGAGAGATTTATGTATTTGTATATATATTGACCTGCAGATAAGAAGAATGGGATTCATGACTCGGAGAGTAAAAAAAGTGAAGTGAAACTCAACATGACTTTCTCCCAACCAAACGCTCAACCTTCAGAGGAGAATATGGTATAGACCAGGGGTCTTGAATTAAAATTGACGGAGGTTCGGTCAGCAAAATTTCCTTCCAGCAGAGGTCAGAATCTCATTAGCACCATAACACACCACCAACCCTTCTTTACATCATCGTCTTCAGCATACCTTTCACATCATGGTCCCCTTTACATCACAGTCCCCTATTTAAAGCAGTCACACAGTGTCCTCAGTGCTCCTTCACAACACTACCCCCTTTATATTTCAGTCCCCTTTACACCACACAGCACCCATTTACACCACAAAGTGCCCCTTTACACCATGCAGTGCCCCTTTACACCACTCAGTGCCCATTTACACCACACAGCTCCCTTTTACACCACACAGCGCCCCTTTGCACCCCTGTTACACCATGTAGTGCCCCTTTACACCCCTGTTATACCACACAGAGCCTCTTTACACCACTGTTACATCACGTAGTGCCCCTGTACATGACATAGTGCCCCTTTACACCATACAGTACCCCTTTACACCCCCGTTACAGCACACATTGCCCTTTTACACCACTCAGTGCCCCTTTACACCACTGTTACTCCACGCAGTGCCCCTTTACACCACTCAGTGCCCCTTTACACCACACAGCTCCCTTTTACACCACACAGTGCTGCTTTACACCCCCTTTACACCACACAGCGCCCCTTTACACCACACAACCCCCCCTTATTACAGTGCCCTTTTTAATGCAAGCCTCCCTTGCACAGTCCTGTGGTACCTTTGGCAGGGCAGAGGAACTAATCATCCTGGGGTGTCCTCTCTCGGGCCTCCAGCCTGGCCACCGATGTCATCCTCACAGCGGGTGGGAGGAGCTGCAGATCAAGGGGCGGGAGATGCCCAAGTTAATAATATTACCCGGCTTTTAATATGAAAAGACTCGTCCCGATCGGGACAGATAGTGGAAGTCTTTTCATATGGATAAGCCAGGTAATCACCATGTTGTTAAGATACCTTGTGCCGATTGGGAGAGAGCTTCCACCCCTCAGTCTCGATCTGCAGCTCCTCCTGCCCAGTGTGAGCATGACTTCGGTGGCTGGGGCGGGAAGACCGGGAGAGGACACACAGCCATGGCAGTTGCATGGCTGCGGTCCAGACTGTCACTTAGTCCGGTTCCAGACCGCAGTCCATCATTTAGTAACCACTAGTTGCTAGTATAGACAATATTCAACCCACTGAGCTGTGATAAAGGAATGTCAGATATGAGGATGGGATTGGGGGAGCTGTGAGGAAATCAGTGGAGCAGAGACACCCTAAAAATGATGTCTCTGATGTGTCTGGCAATTGTCTTACTAACCAAGAAAATGCAGATTACATTGGCTCAACTTATTATATTGTCTTTAATGTTTTTATAATCTTTAAAAACCCCCTCAGCAGCTGCACCCTCTTCTGGCGAAATGATCCATCACAATATTCCCATAATTCACCACCATATTCCAACCTGCTCAAATCTCAGTTCCCTAGCACTGCCCCGCCTCCCCCTTTATATTCCTAATATATAGATATATAGAGCAGCTCCATCCCTATGGGATCTGCAGGAACTGACAGATCAGCTGCACATTCACTGGCAACAATCTTGGAAATTATGTCCTTCTTCTTCCTATGGACCATAAAATGCCTCCAGTTATCAGTGGTGGACCGGCCTGACAAAGAGGAGGTCCTTTGAAATGCGTTGCCACCCTGCCATAATGTGCAGCCATTTCATGAGTGTATGAAGATAACAATGTACAATATACCTTGTTCCTGGAAGTTTTTATTTATCTAGCGCTGCACCTTCTTTTATATATTTGTTCTAAGGGATTTGATTGTTTGACCCTGGTGTACAGCTGCTTTGTTTCTGCATACACGCGCTGATTTATTTTCATTAAAAAAAATTCCATGAGTGTACAGATCGGTGGCGGATGCTGTTTCCTGTCCACTAAACGGGTCCACAGAAACCTTTACCAGGGCTTGTCAGCTGCTGTATTACACAGTAACCTTGGATTGCCTTCTACATCGGCCTCTCTGTACATACTTTGGTTGGACACAAGCTGATTCACTGTAAGTGTGCTATTGCTTTTACCAAAATAAATGTATACAGCTTTTAACCGTGATCCCACACCCTTGTCTGTCTTTCTTTTTACAAAAACACAAATGTTATTTTTTTTGTATGTTCTTATAAAAAAATTGTGGTAGATATAGCAGATGGTGGCACACAGCACAACGCCAATATAGTAAGACAAGAACATGGAAAAAAAATCACATGGATAATCTGGTGTATATGTTGGCACAGGACAACCACCAGATTCTTTTCAATGGAAACTGGGTCAAAATGGGTCTACATATCGGGTGAAAGAATTTAAGCAGCACACACACACAGACTGCTAAAGGTGCTGTATTCCATAAAGAAGACCTCCAGTTTAGGGGTAAGCCCCATTGTGAATGTCCTAAGCCCACTTACTTGGTAGTAAAGTCCCAGGAACATTCATCTCAGAGTGTGTTCTTTCCTTGGGATGGAATAATGGAAGGTGGGATGGAATAATGGAAGGAAGGGAAGGGGAGTGGAGGGGACAAAGGATAGCCACACCCCTCAACAATTTCAGATTCTGTAGACCTTTCCTAGAATTTTAATACAATCTTATTGGATCCAAACTGGGTCCCACTGCCAACTAGGTGCTGGAATGTCCATTTCTGTACCTGGCTTGGTCTCTTTTGATGCTTTATCAATCAGATTGACCTGCTGCCCAATGGGAACATTACACCAGGACCTTTGCTGCAAAGCCCCAACCACTCCTGGCCTGTATGTTATATTCCCGCAGGTCGTTACTGGATAGAGGTGTTCCCAGGCTCTGAGTCCTCTAATCTGGGTGTGTGATCTTTTATCAGATCCGGAGTGTAACTGTCAGGGCTGGGCTCAGCCCTTCCTTCTCTGAGCTGGCCGCTCAGCTGTTGGCTAATTGCCAGCTCTCACTCTCTCCACAGTTAACCAGCTGTTGTGGATCTGCTCATCAGTCCCGCCTACTTAAAGACATCCAGCTCACTTCATTCCTGCCTTCGCTTTGGTCACATCACAAGAAACCATCTCCTGTGTTCCTGTTTAAAGACTGGCTTTGCTGACATCCCTTCTGGCTCCTTATCCTGCTTGCTGTTCCTCTACTTGGATCCCTGACTTCTGGCCTGG
Organism: Aquarana catesbeiana; assembly: GCF_042186555.1. Classification (NCBI taxonomy): domain Eukaryota; kingdom Metazoa; phylum Chordata; class Amphibia; order Anura; family Ranidae; genus Aquarana; species Aquarana catesbeiana. The sequence goes on along the minus strand of NC_133330.1, from coordinate 18,270,948 downwards.
CTGATAACCCGATCTGGTTACTGAACTCTGGCTTGGCTGATTACCCGCTCTGGTTACTGAACTCTGGCTTGGCTGACTTGGCTGACTACCCGATCCAGTTACTGGACTCTGGCTATGCTTTGACCATGCTTACTCTATGTACCTTTTTATTTTTATTAATAAACAAGTGTGATTTTACTGTACTTCTGTCTCGGCCTGGTTCATGGTTTCTGACAGTAACGAAACGTCCCACACTTGAGTGCTTTTCTCATATACCGCTTCCTCCCAGTCTGAATATAGATATCAGATATTCAAACCACTAACAAAAAACTCAAGACAATACTCGTTTGGTTGCTGAACATGGACTGTTTATTGAAAACACAGGTACACAGGTAATACTCTGGACAATCCCCCCACCTTTGCATTCCGGGTGGGGTAGACTGTCCAATCAGCAGTGAGAGCTGTGAGAGGAATTCGCCCCCACCAATCTCACAGCTAATCTACATACACATCCCATAATATCCAAGGCAGGCAGACACAATAGAACATTGGAATACAGCCACACCACAAACGACCCAGCAAAGAGTACACAACAAAATGAGACAATATACCAACCAAGCTGGCAGAGATCACCATGGCCTTCTTAATAATGTCCTTTTGCATTACATAACAGAATATCTTCCCAAATGCTTGTAGCTCCCTCAAATGCCAGGGCCCATAGTCAGTAGGCAAGAGGTTACCATTCAGTCCCCTCCAAAAGCCTCTGTACCGGGTGAGTCTGCCACAAGGAGTGTGTGGAGTGAGAGTGTGAACTGAGAATGGTCAGGAAACACTTATCAAGCAAAGTGTCAATGAGTATCTACTACTGCCTGCTCCATAGATAATGACTGTCTCTGTGGAGGAAATATCTATACATTCTGCCCAGAAGTGGCTTTTCAATGTCATACACGCAGAAGATGCAGAATTACAGATATTTTATACTCTCCGACCCTCATTATTATATGTGAATGTGGCTGATGAGGTGACAGGGGTGTATATGAGAATCATTACAGACAGAGATCGCAAGGAAGTGGTCTGAACAGAGAGTGGACCAGAAGTCTACGTGACATCTCATGAGGTGACTTATGAACTTTCCGTCCCAGACACTCCATCCAGAGACCTGCCAGTAATACCGAATATTCAGGGGAGCCGATCAGAACCTGAGAGCAACATGAACCCCATCACTGGACTGATCTGTATGCTGGGGGTCCTGCCAGGTCTGAGGAGGAAATTGTATTTATTCTTTCTTTCACCTCTATAGTCTTGGTCATTGGTATTTGCTGTCTGTTGAAATATCTTGTTATCTTCTGTATCTATCTATCTATCTATCTATCTATCTATCTATCTATCTATCTATCTATCTATCTATCTATCGATCTATCTTGCTTCTCTCTTTCTTTCCCCTCTATAGTATTGGTCTTTCTTTCTTTCTTTCTTTCTTTCTTTCTTTCTTTCTTTCTTTCTTTCTTTCTTTCTTTCTTTCTTTCTTTCTTTCTTTCTTTCTTTCTTTCTTTCTTTCTTTCTTTCTTTCTTTCTTTCTTTCTTTCCCCTCTATAGTATTGGTCGTTGGTTCTTTCTTTCTTTCTTTCTTGCTTCTTTCTTTCTTTCCCCTCTATAGTATTGGTCGTTCTTTCTTTCTTTCTTTCTTTCTTTCTTTCTTTCTTTCTTTCTTTCTTTCTTTCTTTCTTTCTTTCTTTCTTTCTTTCTTTCTTTCTTTCTCTGTATCTACATATCTTTTCTTTTCTCTCTTTCTTTCTTTCCTTCATTCTATCCTAACATTCTATCTATCTATGATTATATATCTAGTACAGATCTTTGTACAGTAATTTCTCCTCTATAGTCTTGTCACACTCATCGGTCTTTTCTCTCTGTCAGGATTTCTATCACAGACAATCCATGTATGGCAGACTCCAGTAATATGGGCCACAGAGGGCGACTCCATAACCTTACCGTGTGACTACAGAATCGATGGAGAGAATGCTACTATAGGGTCCTACAAGTGGTACAGACACATAGTGAGGAGTGGGGTGGAGATCTCTGAGAATTATAAGTATTTCTCTGGAAGACTCTCCAGAGTGAACATCGATCAGTTCATCCATGGACAATCGGCCACCATCACCCTGCACAGTGTGGAGTTGTCAGACTCCGGGATGTATTACTGTGAAGTTTCATTTCATATCAGCCAACAAATATCCGGAGAAGGAAATGGGACTTTCCTCAATGTGACAGGTGAGATCTGTATTTACTGTCCTGGTTGTGTAATTATCAATATCTGATCAATAATGAGACAGTGAGATGACCCTTCAGAGGATATCAGATAGGAAATGTAAATTTAATATAAAAATTGACAATATTTTAAAGTGGTTGTAAAGGCAGAAGGTGCATTCTATGCATTAAAGGAGAAGTCCAGCCTGAGCTCGTTTGTCTGGGCTTCTCCTCTGGGTCACAGGAATGACGTTCGTTTTGCACTCCTGTGACCCGTTTTCAGCAGAGAGTGGGCTGAAGTCGGCTCTCTGCTGACGTCACTGGAATCAGACCAGGCACCGCGTCATCCCACCAATGAAGTCGGGATCCACCAGTTGCCTGGACTGATGGCAGTCTCAGTCTCTCAGCGAGCCGCTCCCCATCCCTCCACAGCTCTGCGCTCCAATGAGTGTGGAGAATCAGAGCAGGAGAGATGCTGACTGACAGGCACCAGCTCTCCACTCGGGGAGGTGAGAGAACTGAGCCATCGGCGGTGTTCGATCACTCGGTTCTCAGTGCAGAGGCGGTGGTGGACAGATGCAGCATCCACCTAGGTAAGTATGATGGGTTAAAAAAAACAAGAAACATACTTCTCTTTTAAGATAAAAAGCCTTCTGTGTGCAGCAGCCTCCCCTCAACCCCCCTAATACTTACCTGAGCCCCCTCACGATCCAGCAATATAAATGAGGTGCCCCAGCCATCTGGGACTCTCCCTCCTGATCGGCCAAAGTCAGTTAGCCAATGGGGAGAGAGGGGGCAGGGCCTAACTGCGTCTCCATGTCTGAATGGACACAGGGAGCTGTGGCTCGGCTCGGGTGCCCCATAGCAAGCTGCTAGCTAAGGGGGCACTCAACAGGAGGGAGGGGCCAGGAGAACCAGAGAGGGGTCTGAGAAGAGGAGGATCAGGGCTGCTCTGTGCAAATCAAATCCACTGCACAGAGCAGGTAAGTATAACATGTTTGTTATTTTTATAGAAAAAAAACTTGCTTTAGTAAAACCCTAAACCCGACCGACTGCACCACAGATATGAGACATGGAATGTGTAAGTGACTCAAAATGGAAAACTATACTAGTGGTGAGAAAACGGACTCTGTATGCCCCTAATAAGGCATCAATAAAAAAGGTTCCCCGTGGGGTTTCGACTTGCAGCAACAAGATACAAAAAATTAGAAAAATATATAATTTTATTTAGAAAAAATTTGTTACATCACAGAGACATTTGTTTGTGTTAAAACATGAGCTCTGTAGGTGATGCTAATACATGTACATAAAAAATGCAGCCATTGAATACAAAAAGGAAGAACATAAGTAAGTAAGTATGTACGTTATACTGAAGAACCCCGTCACGTTTCGACCTTTAACAGTGGAGGTCTTCTTCTGAGGGAGCGAGCAAAAAGCCCTAGAGAAAAAAAATACATATATAGTGGTAGAATCATTTAGAAACCAAAATGTTAATAGGCAAAATATATTGATCTTGACACGTATGTTATAATAGTTTTAATATATTTACCAATCACGGCTGAGAGAAACCTCCTGATTGTTGTGCCCATGAGCTGCCAGAGAATCCAAGCAATGCGCCAAGACACCCCCACCTCCGAAAGGGGGAGGGGCAAAAACCAGCGAGCCAAAGAGAGGGCCTACAAGAGGCCGCGCTTGAGCCCACACATAAGAGGGGGCAGGGAGGAGCCAAGGACCGAGAGACAGGCCAATCACTGTTGGGGTGTGTAAAAGTAATGCTTTAGTAAAATATCACTTAATAGATAGTTATTAGTAAAAAATATTATTAGGGTATAATTAAATTGAAATGAGTGAGGAGATGGGTAATAAGAATAAAGATAAAAATAAACAAATAATAAAGGGCGAATGAACGGTGAGAATATGTGATGAAATAAAGATGACTGGGAGCGTGAAAGTGCATGAGAATGAAATATGAATGATGGAAAAAAGGAAAAAACCCACCAAAAATTAAAGCCAACTAAGCAAAACCAAAGAAATTCAAAAAGGTGAAGGGAAAGGGGGAATATGAAAAACATGAAAGGGAAAGGAGAAGGAGAATAGAATATAGAAGGAATGAGATGGATGAGTGTGAATGAAAGTGTGTAGAAAGAAAAGAAAACAAAACACAAATGGATGTGACGTGAGAGGGAATAGTACACAAATGAAGTGTGGTGAACAGGACTGGGACCACCCAGATATATTGATACAAAAGTGAGAGGATGATGGGGTGCCAAGTGAGTGCGAGAAAAACAAGGTGTATGTGACAGAATAAAAAGAAGTGGAAACGAAAGAGTGAACAAAAAAAGTGACCCTGCAGTGTACTCCAAAAAGACCCTAAAATTATTTACCTAAACGTTAATGGCAAGTATAACTCATCCATATAAGGTGAGGGAGAAGTATATGTGACCAAACGTAAAGGTCATGCATCAAACATGCATTTTCATGAGCGGATTAACTAACAGGACCTAAGGGCCAAACATTAAAAGGGTAAGAATATTATAAAGAATAAATAGAGTAAACTCGGTGGACAAAATATAACGTCCAGTGAGTACCCATCAATAATGTTACTTACTTTTAAGACAAGCGAAATTCAGGTCTGTCCAGGATGATTGCTGCATAGGATCTGAATTAGAGCCATAAGAGCCTAACTATATATGCCACCCCTCCAACTGGCAAGAAATCCGGTTCTGGTCGCGGAAAAGGTGCTTCCCTTTCCCTCAACAATTAGGGGGAAAAAACTCCTCGAATGGAGCCAAAAGTGAGCTGCCACAGAGGGGGCCACCACGCAGTCTCCCCGGCGTTCCAGAAAGGGGAGAACCCGCCAACGAATGTCATCACTTCTGCTGCAAATCTGTGTGACATCATGACGTCAGCGCATGCCGAGGAAAACTCGCGCATGCGCAGCAAGCCAGTGTGCTCCCTCCAGCGGCCAACATAAAGAAAACCGCCACGGGAGCGCAAAGAAGGGGGACATATAGTGGCAAAGGATGCCATACTCCCCCCACCCTGCTGTGAGACCCAAACAGAGGATCTTAGGAAATAAAATGACAGTCAAAAAGACGAAAATTATAAAATCATAATGATTAATAGGATGTTATTGTGTTTTCCCCAATACAAAACCCTTTAGAAAGGGAGCAAATGACTCGTTCAGGCCAGGATATACTGTAGCCCATGGGAGTAGCATAAGGGGTTGCAGGGGTCAAAATCGCAACCCCACCCCTAGCTCCAGGGGGCCCCTGCAGCCTCCCTCTCATATTATCATGTCCTCCACAATGTCCAGCTCCGATCTGCCCTAGGGTCCCACAGCCACGCTCCAGTACTGAGCTTCCACTTTGCCTTCCACAGTCCACACCCCCTTTGTTCTCATTGGCTGGGGAGAAGCTGTGAGCCATTTCCTGAATGGAGAAGAGCATGGGGTGAGAACAGCCCAGGATGGGGAAGTGTCTGTGCTGTGTGCTGGCAACATGGAATGGTACCTGAGCTCAGCGAGGCAAGAGGAGGAGAGTGCTGTCCTGACGGTATGATGGGACCGATGTCACTGGTGAGGTAAGACACCGCTCAGTGTCTTATAGTCACTAGCTGGGATTCTTTGTACCCCCCCACCCGGGGATGTCCGCTTACCCCACTTCCCTGACAACTGGGGTAAAGACACGCACCTCTGGGAGGTGACCTTTCCCCAACACCTGCCAACACTGACAGAGAAACCTTCAGAAATTGCTATAACAAATCCCTTAACATTAACAAATCCCTTAACATTCCCTGAGGGGCTGCAGGCTCAAGATTTCATGTCACATGGCCTTGCCCCCCCAGATCTAAGTTTCACCCACCAAAACCCCCTAACCACCCCCTTCGCCCTGGATGCTATGCCCGCTGCTGAGCTTCTTTCCCAGTACAGCACTCTATACTGCTCCTCCTCCGCAGGGATGAAATCACATTCCTTTACAACACAGCCAGCCAGCCATGATCTGCACAAGGTGTTATTGCCTACTGCAACTACACTGCTGTTCCGACCAGAGATTTTCACAGGTCAGAACGGCAACATACAAGTCAGATACACCCTGTGAAGGCTGATAGACTGTGTGTAAAGGAATGTGATTTCAGCCCTGTGTATTGTGGGGGGGGGGAGCTGTTTATAGTGCTGGAATGGGAAAGGAGCTCTGCCAAATGACCTTCCAGGGGTCCCTGTCCTCTGATTCTCCAGCAGTGATCCCTGTCCTCTAATTCTCCAGCAGTAATCCCTGTCCTCTGATACTCCAGGGGTGATCCCTGTCCTCTAATGTAAGGAGGAACTCTGGGAACTCTAAACTCTTAAGCCACTTTGAGTATCTTGCCGTGTGGTGGGTGTATCTGCACACACGGTTGAAGTGGTAGGTGGTAGTGGGGGGGCCAGGTCAACTTTTGCATCAGGGCCCTCAAGCTTCAAGCTACACCTCTGCTGTAGCCTGTAGCCTGAAGATCCACCTCTGTTCTCGCTGAAGGAGAAACGTATTTCAATCGCCGCCTCTGACCGAAATGTGTATTCGGTCAAAGGCGACGAAGGAAACTTTGGGCATCTTGTAATTGTGTTTAGATACTGTGTCTACCAAGAGGTAAATACTGATTTCCAATTTGCATACTGTAAGTGTGCTGTGCAATACGGCAACAAAACTCCTGTCTGGTTTTGCCTATATAGAAAGCATTGCATTTGCAGAGCATCATATAAACTAGGCCATGTGTCTGACAATTGGCGAAATGGAGAGGTGAAAACACCTCTCCATTCGGCAATAAAAAAAGTATTTTCTGTTTTGATAAGGGGACAATGGGAGCAATGGCCTCACGGAAATGACACTCGTACGGGACAGTGATCTTTAAACAATTCCCCCTTAAATTCACTTGTAACTAGTTTGTCTTTGATTGACATAGGTTGAAACGTGTCGGGGTTCTTCATTATGATTTACATATTTATATCATGCTATGTTTTCCTTTTTGTATTCAATGGCTGCATTTTTTATGTGTATGTATTAGCATCACCTACAAAGCTAATGTTTTAACACAAACAAATGTCTCTTTGGTGTAACAACTTTTTTCTAAATAAAATTATATATTTTTCTATTTTTTGTATCTTGTTGCTGCAATTCAAAACCCCACGGGGAACCTTTTTTATTGATGTGTAAGTGACTGTTCCAGATGTCCACTGACATTTTGCTAATATAAGGCCATGTATAATTATCATGGGGCCCAATGTCAGAGTACTGTACAGCATCATGTCTTCATTAATTATGAAGGTAAAGCCCAGGTCTGGTCACAGAAGGTTTTTGTTTTGGATGGAGTGTGGAAGCACTTCCATAGTGGCCCCATTTTTCAATGGATCGCGATCACACCACCGAAGAGGGTAAGGATCGGGGCGGTAAAATTGCAGCTCAACACAGGGCCATCTTTCATATTGATTGGACCCTATGGGCCCCCCAGCTTCAATCAAGCCCCATTGCTCTGAGACATACAGTAAATAGCAGCTAGACTCAAAATCAGGTCAGGCAGCAATTGCGATTGGGTGCCAGAGGTTACAGCATATCATTACTGCTCATTAACTGAATGCTAGAGGTTACAGCACACATTATGACTCATTGATTAGTTACTAGAGGTTACAGCACATAATTTCTGCTAACCGATTGGTTGCTAGAGGTTACTGCACATCCTTACCGCTCACCGGTTGCTAGAGGTTACATGCTTACCACTCACTGATTGGTTGCAAGAAGTTACTGCACATTATTACCGCTCAGTGATTAGATTGCTAGAGGTTACTGTGCCTCATTACCACTCACTTATTGGTTGCTAGAGGTTACTGTGCATCATTACCACTTACTTGTTGGTTGTTAGAGGTCACAGCACATCAATACGGTTCACTGATTGGTTGCTGAAGGTTACAGCACATCATCTTCTTACTGCCTTCACATCATGGACTGGGGAGGTGAGGGGACCCGCCAATAGAAAGAAAACTCCTGGAAATTGTTATTAGCAATGAGCAGAGCAAAGCACACACAGCTATGAAGGTTAACTGAGAGCAGCTAGGAACAGAGCCCAATAGGAGCAGTATCCCTGAGGACAGGTTGCCAGAAATAAATGACAAGTCATGCCGCCTGCCATATAGCAGTGTGGAGGGGTGAGCTACGTACAGAATGCAGGGTTAAAGAGTGTGCTATCTGCAGAGTGCAGGACTGGGGTGAGCTGTGTATGGATCGCAGGGTTTAGGGGTGAGCTGTGTATGGAGTGCAGAGTTTAGGGGTGAGCTGTCTACGGAGTGCAGGATTGAGAGGTGAGCTGTGTATGGAGTGCAGGGTTTAGGGGTGAGCTGTGTACGGACCGCAGGATTGAGGGGTAAGCTGTGTACAGAGTGTAGGATTGAGGGGTGAGCTGTGTACGGAGAGCAGGATTGAGGGGTGAGCTGTGTACAGAGTGCAGTGTTCAGGGGTGAGCTGTGTACAGAGTGCAGGGTTCAGAGGTGAGCTGTGTACGGGGTGCAGGGAATGAGGGGTGAGCTGTGTACGGAGTGCAGGATTGAGGGGTGAGCTGTGTACGGAGTGCAGGAAAGAGGGGTGAGAAGAGAAGTTGTAACTTACTGCATGTCTCTGGAGCAGCTTCTGCCTGTGTATATCCCCCTCCCTCTCTGTTCTCCTATAGAGATAGATAGACGAGTTGTTTGCCGAACAGAGAGGGTTCTAAATGGCCATCGGGAGGAGAGCGCTGTCACTTGTAAATGCAGAAGCGTCGCATTGAGTGCAGGGTTTAGGGTTGAGCTGTGTACAGAGTGCAGGATTGAGGGGTGAACTGTGTACAGAGTGCAGGAATGAGGGGTGAGCTGTGTACGGAGTGCAGGAACGAGGGGTGAGCTGTGTACGGAGTGCAGGATTGAGGGGTGAGCTGTGTACAGAGTGCAGGATTGAGGGGTGAGCTGTGTACGGAGTGCAGGATTGAGGGGTGAGCTGTGTACGGAGTGCAGGATTGAGGGGTGAGCTGTGTACGGAGTACAGGATTGAGGAGTGAGCTGTGTACAGAGTGCAGGATTGAGGGGTGAGCTCTGTAGGGAGTGTAGGATTGAGGGGTGAGCTGTGTACGGGGTGCAGGATTGAGGGGTGAACTGTGTACAGAGTGCAGGATTGAGGGGTGAGCTGTGTATGGGGTGCAGGAATGAGGGGTGAGCTGTGTATGGAGTGCAGGATTGAGGGGTGAGCTGTGTACGGAGTGCAGGAAAAAGGGGTGAGCTGTGTACGGAGTGCAGGATTGAGGGGTGAGCTGTGTACAGAGTGCAGGAATGAGGAGTGAGCTGTGTAGGGAGTGCAGGATTGAGGGGTGAGCTGTGTACGGAGTGCAGGATTGAGGGGTGAGCTGTGTACAGAGTGCAGGATTGAGGGGTGATCTGTGTATGGAGTGCAGGGTTTATGGGTGATCTGTGTATGGAGTGCAGGGTTTAGGGGTGATCTGTGTATGGAGTGCAGGGTTTATGGGTGATCTGTGTATGGAGTGCAGGGTTTAGGGGTGATCTGTGTACATCCAAGTCCTCCCCCCTCCCAAGTACAGAGCTCTCCTCTCCCCAGATTCCAGTTTGTAGCCCAGCCCCCATCAATACACAGCATTCCTCTGGCATCAATCCCCCCTCCTCCCCCTTCCAATACTGAGCATTCCGACCACCTAAATAACATCAGAGTGGGGATGCAGAAGAGAAGTTGTTACTTACTGCATGTCCGTGGAGCAGCTTCTGCCTGTGTACATCCCCCGCCCCTCCCCCCTCTGCTCTCATATAGAGATAGATAGACGAGTTGTTTGCAGATCAGAGAGGGTTCTAAACTGCTTCGGGAGGAGAGCTGTGTCACTTGTAAATGCACAAGCATAGCTTGTGCATTTACAAGTGACAGTAGCAAGCAGCTCAGCAGCCAGCGCCGGATCATTGAGGTGGAGGGACTCAGCTGAAAAAAGCCAGCGGGCAGCACGGGCTCCAGAGGTAGCTGTTATGGACCCCCAACAATGGCAGGGCCCTGGGAAGATGCCCCGTTTGCCCTGTGTTAAAGACGGCCCTGGGTGTAGCACAATTTGGAATGTTTTATTTTTCCTTGTTTATATGCTGAGATTTAGCAGAAAATTTGTGTATTTAACGAGAGGTGGAAATAGAAACCTCCAAGACTCTGTGCAAGAAACCTGGTAGTTCCACCACTGTCTAGGACTACAAATCCCAGCAATACAGTAAAAATGCAGAATACCACCAGCTATAGGGGGTGTATGTAGAGAGCCATGCATTGTTTATAGAGAGATGACTGCACTGTACTGTGTTGTAAAGAGATCCATGTACTGTACTGTATACAGAGAGACCCATGCATTGTGCTGTATACAGAGAGATCCATGCATTGTGCTGTATACAGAGAGATCCATGCATTGTATTGTATACAGAGAGATCTGTGCATTATGCTGTATACAGAGAGATCCCTTTCATGGGAAATAGGAAAAGGTGGACACTTTTGTCACCATCTATACCGGGCTCTCCTCACTCTACAGAGGTCTCAGGTCACATGACCTTTCTGGTCTAGGCATGCCTTATATCCCTGACAATAAATCAGAGAGATGAGCGGAGGGTTCCCCACTACTTGTTTCTTAATTGTGCTGTATTGGGGTTTGTCTATAAATGGCTAGATTTGCCTCCTACATTGTGTGCAATATCTACCATTTCCCTCTTACATTCTGTTGACGTCTTCTGTAGCTTTATTCCTGGCCGACTATTCTCTGCAATCTCTGTATTTATGCATCTGAAAACAATGATCCCCATCATGGGATGCCCTGTCTATCTGTGTATATGTAATAATAATAATAATAATAAAAAATGGTGCGCTAATTCAAGAAGCTATGCAGCAAAAATAGACAAATATGCAGGAATTACTATCCCTAATTAAAAAAATTTTTAAAAAACAGTAATATGCGATAATGTTGTGAAACAATAAAGTGCACTAATCCAAGACGCAATTGCAAGAAGAATAAACAAATATACATGAATGACTATCCCTCATTTAACCCCCCCCAAAAAAATGCAGTAATATGCGATAATAAGTGAAACAGTCATGAAGTGCGCTAATTCAAGAAGCTAAACATCAAAAATAGACAAATATGCATAAACGCCTAACCCTATTTAAAAAAAAAAAAAACACAAAAAAAAATTGCAGTAATATGCAGTAATTTGTGAAACAGCGATAAAGTGCACTAATTCAAGAAGCTAAACAGCAAGAATAGACAAATATGCATAAATGAATATCCCTAATTAAAAAAAAAAAAAATAATACAATAATAAGCGATAATATGTGAAACAGTGATAAAAGTGCTCAAATCTAAAGCAGATATTCCAGTACGCTTGCATTGAGAAATAAATCCAATTTAGCAAATAAAATATGGTCCTGTTGGTTCGCCTTTAAGTTTTCAGCGGCATAAGCAGAAATTATGGCCCAACAGGGATAGCTGGGAAAAGTAGACGAATTCCTAAAGTTGTATCCTGTAGAGGCTGGATAACTCCCCTCACCCATTACCTATCTCTCTTTTTTCTTATTCCTTGCTTTCTTTTTACTCTCTTCTTTACATTGAGGTACAGTTCCTTTTTGTTTGTTATATGAAGGTCATGTTACCTGGAGGTATAGGACCCACGGATGTCACACTTTTGTTACATAGTGACTCCACCTCTAAGCTGTAGACTTTAAGTGGACCTGAAGTAATGGCAGCCCTTTAACTATGATACTTATAAAGAGTATTTCAGCCATTTTCATACATGACCTGTGTCACATGATAAGATGTAATGCCATTATATGTGACATGTGGAGATAATGTACCTCTCTCAGTTATTCGTGTACTGTAAAATGTTTAATACCGTCTAATAAAAACTTATTGAACAAAAAAAAGCAGATATTCATCTGATTTTACATAAAAAATAATAAAATATCGGCTTTTGATTCAAGCACTTTTATCACTGTTTCACATATTATCGCATTTTGTTGTATTTATTGTTTTTTTTTTATTGGGGATAGTCATTTATGCATATTTTTCTATTTTTGCTGCATAGCTTCTTGTATTAGTGCACTTTATCATTGTTCACATTACTGCATTTTTCTTTTTTAAAAGACATAGTTGTCTATTTTTGCTGCATAGCTTCTTGGATTAGCGCACCATTTATTATTATTATTATCATTACATATACACAAATACACAGGGCATCGCATGATGGGAATCATTGTGTTTTCAGATCGAGGGGCAACAGATGCATAAATACAGAGATTGCAGAGAATAGCCGGCCAGGAATAAAGCTACAGAAGATGTCAACAGAATGTAAGAGGGAAATGATAGACATTGCACACAATGTAGGAGGCAAATCTAGCCATTTATAGACCAACCCCAACACAGCACTATAGAGAAACCAGTAGTGGGGAACCCTCCACTCATCTCTCTGCTTTATTGTCAGGGATATGCCTAGATCAGAAAGTTGTCATGTGACCCAGTAGTGTATTTAGGTTTTGTGCTGCCCTAGGCCTGACTAAACTCGTGCACCCCCTAATTTAAATATGACCCACCCCTTCCTGTCAAGGTCACACCCCTTTCTGTTTAAGACCCGCCCTGAAATTTTCGAGTGGGGACACTAGTTCTGAGGTCCTGGGGGTGGGGATGGATTCCCTTAATTTGCATGGATTTCCTCTTACTTCCTGTTTGGCTATGGGGCAGGAAGTGAAGGGAAATCTCTGCAATGGGACAGGCATAGGTGTGCACAGCCTATTGCATTAGGGTGTGCACCCCAAAGCTTATATGTGTGCATATACTGTATATATAGGGCAGTAGGGCAATGGACAATTTTTTTTAGGAGCCCCATTGGGGGGCTTTGGTTAAATATCATGGGTCTAAACAGACCCCTGATGTCTCACTTTTGACACAGAGAAAGGGACTAAGGACAGACATTCCCCAGTCCCTTGCTCTGCAGCCAAGCAGCAGGGGAAATCTGCCCAGGACAGGGTGATTAGGGTGTGCCCAGGCACACCTGGCACACCCTGTGCGCACGCCTATGGGGACAGGGATAGTAAAAATAAACTGGCAGGGGCTATAACCCTCTTTTATTCTATCCAAAATGAAAAAAAAGTGTTATAGCTATAGTTCTACTTTAAGCACAAATTTCTGATAATTTTATGGAGAGGACTAAGAAGATATAACCATGCCAATGATCCAGCAGAAAACATATATACCACAGTGAGGAAGGTTTTTGGTCCAGGATGAGAGAACAGTCAAAATTAGAAGCAGCGCCACCCCCCCTCCCCCCACAGTTGCGGAATGCCAGCCGTCCGCATACTGGAAGCAGTGCAGCCACTTTATGGGGGGCGCTAGACTAATTTGCCTCTCAACACAGTCTGCCCCATAAGACTGGCTACACTAATAGGGCGTACACACGGTCGGACTTTGTTCGGACATTCCGACAACAAAATCCTAGGATTTTTTCCGACGGATGTTGGCTCAAACTTGTTTTGCCTACACACGGTCGCACAAAGTTGTCAGAATTTCCGATCGCCAACCACGCGGTCACGTACACCACGTACGACGAGACTAGAAAAGGCCGGTTCAGAACCAAGCGCGGCACCCTTTGGGCTCCTTTTGCTAATCTCGTGTTAGTAAAAGTTTGGTGAGAGACGATTCGCACTTTTTCAGACTCGTGGTTTTCAGATCGTTTTCGGCCGTTCATTTTGTGCTTGTGGGTTTGTATCTGCTCTTCAGTGCGTGCAAGCAAGTTCCGCGTAACTTAGTCATTGTATTCTTGTTCATTCGTTACTGTTTTTCAGGTCGCTCTTCACAGGCCTTGCTGTTCTTCAGTGCGTTCTGTTACTTCGTTCTGAGCAGCCGACCGTTTTCCAGCCATGTTGCGTATGCGTACTCCTCGTAGAGTTCGTGCTGTGTGGGGGCTTGGTATTTGGGTCCTGACCTTGACACAAGTCCAGTCCATGAACAGAGTGGGGAGGAGTTCATGGACCAAGAATTGGTTGCTTCAGCGTGACCAGTTCTCTCATATGCCTTTGCTCCGTGAGATCCGTGAGAATAATCCTGATGATTTCAGGAACTTTCTCAGGATGACAGACCCCGTGTTTCACCGTATGTTGGCTTCGCTGACCCCTTATATTAGCAGGCAGGATACCTGCATGAGGCAAGCCATCACTCCGGAGCAGAGGCTCGTCGCTACCCTGCGGTATTTGGCGACAGGGAGAAGCCTGCAAGACCTCAAGTTCTCGACAGGCATCTCCTCCCAGGCTCTGGGGATCATTATCCCGGAGACCTGTTCTGCCATCATCCAGGTCCTGCAGAAGGAGTATATGAAGGTAAGATTTTTTTCTTTTAATATCACATTTTATTGTATTGAATGTTTGCTAATATATTGTATTTCTTTCCTCATTCCCTAATTACCATGATTGGAATATGCTATGAATGTCCCCTTTGTTCTCATGCATGCTGGATTTTTATGTAATTATTATTTTAGGTCCTTCATACATATTTGCCCTTCAATAACCTCCCCAGCATGGTGTCTCCTGGCCCTATATTCACCTCATGTAGTCACTTAACAATGTATTTTTTTCTGCTCCATAGTAGTGCTTTACCCCAAACACCCCCTAAAATGTTTAGAAATGTTATTTTTGCTTTAAATTCAGGCAGAGTGCCAGAGGCTTTTTTTTTGGTGGTATCCCCAAATAATTTTTAGTAACCCTCCCAACCCCCAACTGCTAAGTCAGCTGATCCCAATTCTCTATCTATCCTCAATCATCTATCTGCTGACTTTGCCAAACCCATACACACTATACCCACCTCTTTAGTGCTCAGATTTATGGATGAATTCTCCAAAGCATGTAGTGCAAGGGCCTGCCTGTATACTTTCAAATGGTACTGTTTCAAGTTTTTCTATCCTATTATTATCTTGATAGGTAATAGCAGAATGTCCAAATGTCCTCAAATGTGTACAGTGTGTATTTATATCTTTGTATTATGACACTTCTTACCTGTCCAGTGGGCTGCCAATAGTGTAACTAAGGAGGGGCTGTTCCAAGTAATACCCTGTATTTAGGCATTCATCTCTCAATGAAGTGAAGAGGGTTACCTCTCCGAGAGTTCCCCCCCTATAATGTTAGAAATGGCCCATGAGAGGGGGGGAGGGGGAATATGATAGGTGTACCTTATACTTTGGCCTTGTTAAATTCCCCTTAATAAATGCTATCTGGAGGTTGCCCCAGAATGTTTGTGTCTAATCTGCTTGCCATGTTTCTGAGAAAAAATAGTAATGTTTATTGTTTTTTCCTCAACAGTTTCCTTCCACGCCACAGGAATGGCAGACTGTGGCCTCCCACTTTGCCGAGCGGTGGGACTTTCCTAACTGCGGAGGGGCAATTGATGGGAAATACGTCCACATCGTCCCACCACCCAACTCGGGGTCATACTATTATAATTACAAGGGGTTCAATAGTATAGTGATGTTGGCGGTGGTGTCGGCTAATTAAGACTTCCTGTATGTGGACGTGGGGAAGAATGGCCGGATGTCCGATGGTGGAGTCATCGCCCAGACTGAGTTTTACAGGCGTCTCCAGAATGGCAGCTTGGACTTGCCAGCTCCAGAGGACAATGTTGAAGGACTCCCATTTGTGTTCGTTGCTGATGAAGCGTTTGCGCTGGGGGACCACCTGATGCGGCCATTCCCAATGAGGACCCTCACCCCGGAACAGAGGGTTTTTAATTACCGTCTGGCCAGAGCCCGAAGAGTGGTGGAGAACACATTTGGAATCCTGGCCAGCCGGTTCCGCCTATTTATGACACCCATCCATATGGCGGAGTATAAACTGAACCATATTATACTTGCTGCTGTGTTCTCCATAACTTTTTAAGGAAACATTCGGCCAACTATGCTGGCTCAGTTGGGCCTGAGGCCGGAATGATACATCAAACCACACTGACGGCGCTTGAAAGTGGCCGTCCTGGCTTGCCCTCCCTGAGTGCCCGTGATGTCAGTTACGCTACCTGGAGTTCTTTGTGGGTAGGGGGGCTATCAATATGCCAGCAAATCTGTGAAGCCTTTTTATAATAAAACAAAAAAAGAAATTCTTTGTGGACATTTACTGCTTGTGTTTGTTTTAGCTGACCCTGACAGAAATGTGTTGAGTCCAGAAAATGTTGTGATTGTGTAACCTTATTATACAAAGCACTGTTGTCTTTTATTTACTAAATGCAAAAACACATTTCACTACAACTGCACTTGCAACTGCACTGAACCTGCACTTGTAGTGCAAAGTGGATTTGCCCTTAGGAAATAATCCCCATTTTCGCAGAAAACAGCAATTACATCACCCCAAAAGTGTTGTAGTGTTGAGACAATAATCCACACATTCTTGATTAACCAACTTTTTTATACCTGCACAATCACATGTGCATTTACCAAAGGTTTTTAAAACAAACCAACATGTTTGTTGTATAACAATTTTTGCAGTAGCATTATCAAAAATCGAAATGTCCCTTTAAGATAAAACAGGCCAGTGTAAAACCAACAAGAAAGCCAAAAATCTTGAACTTACAAAGTTCACATTATGTAAAACCTGAAGGCTATATCAGACATCAGTATTTAGGAACTGGGTTTGATATAGCGTTCAGATGGGGGGAAATCACCCCTGGAAAAGCCAAATTTGGAAGATGCACACCAATTTACGAATGTCAACATGTGCTAGCTGCCATCATGGGGGATCAAGGGACGTGTTTTGGGGGAGCAAGCCCTTCCTCACCGCTACTTTATTATTGAGGAAGGGGTTGCACCCCCAAAACGCGTCCATTGATCTCCCGTGATGGCAGATAGCACATGTTGGCACACTGTGTGCATACTCCAAATTTGGCTTTTCAAAACATTGCAAAAAGATTTAAAAGATTGGACCACAATCCAAAAAGTGATTTTGTGGGGTTTTAAATTCGCTCCAAAACATCAATGATGTTATTATTTTTTTGAATCACATCATTTATTTTTTTCTGGATGTTTTGCAATTCGACATTACACCTCATTATCTCCCCGATGAGGATCTGGGCACTTTCTGATGTGAAAGGATCTCGATCCCTAACATCACGATCACCTAAAAAGAGAGAAACAAAACAAAAACAGGTTTCAAAAATCTGCCACCAACCATCTCTTTTACCTGAGTCTGTGGTCGCAGACACTCACCTGTTGTGGTGCCAATTTCCACCACATCTTCTTCTTCCTCCTGCTCTTCTTGGGTTGGTGGTATTTCCCCTTCTTCCATAGGTGGGGGGTCTGTGGTCTCCTCGGATGAGGGGTGTCCTCCAAGTCTTTTCTCCCCTATGTAAAACAAAAATGGTATAATTAGCACACAGATATTTGATGGCAGGACTAGAAATAGGAAACATTGCTTGGAAGTGCAATTGTTCTTTTTTAGCCGAGTTCCAAGATGTATTTTTTTTATTGCCCTTTGTCAAGCTGCAATACTTTACCTGTTTGGTACAAGCTTCACAGATGGAGACTATAGTATACACTGGAGAACCTGTGTGGCCCCCCTAATAAAAATGGTGTTCTGGGGTCCCACACTAGTGCTCCAGTGTCCAGATGTGAAAACAGCTGCTCAGTGTCCTCTCCTTACACACAATCTAGTTTGCATTTCATTTGAGTAACAAACCCATCTACACAAACAAATATTTGGCATCCAAGTAGGCCCAAAAAAAATGTGGGAAAATGCATATGGCCTAAACAATGGTGTTTTAGAGGCCGAAAGAAAAATGTTTGATACGAACGAATAATGGGCCCATGAACATTAAAGTTGCCCTTTTAAACGTTACAATTAAGAAAAGCATATGGAGCAGCACGAACGGAATAAAGACAGAAAGAATAGGAACACAGCACAACTACTTACTTTTTTGCAGCACTCTCCGGATCTTTCAGTACTGTTCTAGCTCTCTTAATTTCAGGTCCGACCACCGCTTCCTGAGCTGATCTTTCGATCTTCATACCCCGAAATTCTTGTGAAGACTTTTGACCACTTTCGCCATGATCTTGGCCTTTCTGATATTGGGGTTGGGGTAAGGCCCATACTTTCCGTCATAGTCGGACTTCTTCATGATATCGACCATCTCCAACATCTCCCCAAAGGACATATTTGTGGTCTTAAAACGTCTCCTTCTGGATCGGGACGTGTCCGGATCCGGGCTTTTCTCCTCCTCCTCCTCGTTCCTGTAATTAGCATGCACCTGCTGTGACTCCGCCATGTGCTCTTCCCCCACTGCGCCGAACAAAAAGGGCGGGGAATAGAATAGAAAGAACGTCAGGGGTGGGCGGAGTTACATGCATGCGCAGTGTATATAAAGCGTAACACACGTGCGTATTACGTACGATCTCTGAGCGGAGGAAGAAGCATTGGACACACCGATCGTAAGAACGAAGGTAAGAGACAAACTTGTGCCTATACTGCTTCTACATTGAGGCCTATATTGTAACAAGATTAGGAGAGTTTTGTCTGACATTAGGCTTTGTCTTGTGTTGTGTCTTGCAGTGAACATGGATATGCTACTGAAAGACAATGACTTCATGTCAGTATTCCTAGATATGTTAAGGGAGCTGCCCTGTCTGTGGGTGATTAAACACCCCCATTTCAAGAACCAAGCAAAGAGGAAGGCAGCACTGGCGCAATTGTGTGAAATTGTGAAGCAGGTGATCCCCACGGCAGACATCACCTATTTAAAGATATTAATTGGTGGCCTGAGGAGTACATATCTAAGGGAGCGCAAGAAGGTCCTGGATTCACAGAGATCCGGAGCAGCAGATAACATCTATGTCCCCAGGATGTTGTACTACGACAGGCTGCATTTTCTGGCAGGCCAGACTGAACCCAGGCCATCCCTCTCCAGTCTTCCTTCCACGCTTCCTTCCCCCCCGGCTGAGGCTTCTGACGCCCAACCTGGGCCTTCCAGGCAACATGTGGAGGAGCCCAGATTGAGCCAGGTATAGCATTCCTCTAAATATTTCTGCTTGTCCAATCAATGATGTTAACTAGATGTTAGTTGGGAGTACTAATTTATGATTGTGATTGATGATGCAAAACATTACAACCATGTCCCTTTTTCATACACAGGGAAGTCTCGGCCAGGAGGTGGCCGGGCTGAGCCGGCTGGCTGATCTGCAGGTCCCTCCACCCCCCCTGAAAAGAGAAAGTGGCAGTAGGAGGAGTGCCCTAGAGGAGGCTGGCAGAGGACTCTTTTGGAGGGCTACAGAGGTCCTGGGAGCACGACAGACCGTGGAGGAGGACATTGCTGCCGTCATTGCATATAAAATGCAGAGGATGGAGGAGGGCCAACAAGTCATGTGTGAGGCGCTCATATTGGAGGCTCTTAACAAAGGTATGAGGGGCCAAATTACAGCTCAGACACACCTTTGCGATGGTCCTCCTCCTGCAGGTCCTCCTTCTCCTCCAGGACCTCCCAGTCATCCTCCTCCTCAAGGTCCTACTCCTCCTCCTGCCACATCTCCAACTGCACAGCCACAGCCCGGAAGGAAGCGTGGAAGGAAGACCAGAAAGTGAGGACCCTGGATCCAGTCTGGTCGGCCAAAAGATGCAGCCTCTTGTGGTACCACAGCCTGGGGACACAGATGTCATCTGCTGCTATCCGGATCTCTGCGAATTCTGGACCAGACTGCCCTCCCTTACATATGGACTCCTCAGGCCACCAATTTTGATGTTCAAGAATTGATGTCTGCCATGGGGGTCCCAGGCTTCGCTAATTTCTCCTGTTGATCCAGTGTTGCCTTCCTCTTTGTTTGGTTCAGAGCCCTTAATAAAGGAATTTTTGTTTGGAATTATACTCTCCTATGTGTTTTACTTCAAAAAAAACAGTTTGTTTGTGAGGATTCAGGTATATTTCAAATATACAATGTGAAATGAACAAGGGACACCAACAACAAACAATCTCCTTGAGATTAAATAATAAAAGATATCAATGGTGTTGGGGTAACTTGACACACAAAACACACACAAAAATATTCTGGAGTAAAAATAAAAATAACATTGAACAAAGATCAGCCTTTGAAAAAATACAAACATTAAATAAAAAAAAAAGGCTTAAAATCCCCAAAAAAATTAAATAAAAAAAAAAAATGTCAGATGTGACAACTAATAACAATATATTCAGGGAATACCAATAAAAAAACAAAAATAAAACTTTGTGAGAAGTGTGTGTGAATATGAGCAGCAAAACTAGTTAATTCTTGTCACATTATAAAGAAGAAGAGAGTGCGCTGTATTAAACCATTTTTAACATTGCAGTGTGACGAAAGTGCTGTATCCATTGCGAACGCTAAGTTTACCAGAACGAGCTGTTCCGTGCCGGAATTTCTTCTGAGCATGCGTGGCACTTTGTGCGTCGGAACAGGCCACACACGGTCGGAATTGACGCGATCGGATTTTGTTGTCGGAAAATTTTATCTCCTGCTCTCCAACTTTGTGTGTCAGAAAATCCGATGGAAAATGTCCGATGGAGCCCACACACGGTCGGAATTTCCGACAACACGCTCCGATCGGACATTTTCCATCGGAAAATCCGACCGTGTGTACGGGGCATAACAGTGAAGATCAAGCCGGTGGGGACTCTTTCCGTGCTGCCCCCCCCTGCAAAGTGCTGCCCTAGGCCTGGGTCTTGTTGGCCTAGGCCAGGATACAGTGTTGATGTGACCTGAGACCTCTGTAGAGTGAGGAGAGCCCAGTATAGATGGTAACAAAAGTATCCACCTTTTCCTATTTACCATGAAAGGGATCTCTCTATGTACAGCACAATGCATGGATCTCTCTGTATACAGCACAATGCATGGGTCTCTCTGTATACAGTACAGTACATGGATCTCTTTACCACACAGTACATTGCAGTCATCTCTCTATATACAATGGATGACTCTCTATATACACCCCCTATAGCTGGTGGTATTCTGCATTGTTACTGTATTGCTGGGATTTGTAGTCCTCTAGACAGTGGTGGAACTACCAGGTTTCTTGCACCGGGTCTTTGAGGTTTCTATTTTCACCTCTTGTTAAATACAAACATTTTCTGCTAAATCTCAGCATATAAACAAGGAAAAATAAAACATTCCAAATTGTGCTACACCAATGGGATTTTCGGATTAGTCACTCCTTGATTTCTGCCTCCCTGAACTCCATATCAGATCTCATGATCACCACTCCCAAAGTGATTCTATTGCTGCCCCAGCACAAATTAAAGGAAAACCTTACACACAGCAGGGAGCAATGATGAAAATTCAGCCACAGCGACCCCCTTTGGTGGGATGACTATTATACAACATAACTGAACCAGAACTTGCAGCATATTTGCAGAATGTTTGCGAAGAAAGTTGATCTGGAGTGATTAAATGCGGACTTGCTGCAATTGTGCAACAAACTTGTGAAGCCTGACAAGTCTAGCAATAGCTTAGCAAGTCATTTTCAAACTTGCAGCACAATTACTTTCTATCTGGGCTGGTGTCAGTGTGAATTGGACTCACCAGAGGTTGTTTAATACCGAGTCTATTGAGGCTGCTCTGGGGATTATTGGGAGTGAAGAGCAGAACTTCTGGTGGACTCATTGTATAGGAGATATTGTGGGCTTTGAGTGACAATTATTCCAGACACAGAACACATCTTTTTATACATCTTCCATCCTGTGTTTTAGCATCAGCCTCAATTTCTGGACCTCCCCCATTCAGCGTCCCGAATATCATTAGAATGGCCCTGGGGGTTCTGGTGGTCCTGGCTGCCCTGTCTGTCTACTGTTCCAGTGGAGGTGAGTAGAATTTTCTCCTGTGCCCCTTCTATTGAATATCTCTCTGTTTGGGTTATTTCCTTTATATACTCTATATACAGAGAGATTTATGTATTTGTATATATATTGTCCTGCAGATAAGAAGAATGGGAATCATGACTCGGAGAGTAAACAAAGTGAAGTGAAACTCAACATGACTTTCTCCCAACCAAACGCTCCACCTTCAGAGGAGAATATGGAATAGACCAGGGGTCTTGAATTAAAATTTACGGAGGTTCGGTCAGCAAAATTTCCTTCCAGCAGAGGTCAGAATCTCAATAGCACTATAACACACCACGGTCCCCCTTTACATCATCGTCTTCAGCGTACCTTTCACATTGTGGTCCCCTTTACATCACAGTCCCCTCTTTAAAGCAGTCACACAGTGTCCTCAGTTCCCCTTTACAACACTGCCCCCCTTTATATTGCAGTGCCCTTTACACCACACAGCACCCATTTACACCACAAAGTGCCCCTTTACACCATATAGCGCCTCTTTGCACCCCTGTTACACCATGCAGTGCCCCTTTACACCACTCAGTGGCCCTTTACACCACACAGCTCCCTTTTACACCACATAGAGCCCCTTTACACCACTGTTACACCACGTAGTGCCCCTTTACATGACATAGTGCCCATTTACAACACATAGCGCCCCTTTACACCACACAGTGCTGCTTTACACCCCATTTACACCACATAGCGCCCCTTTACACCACACAGCGCCCCTTAACACAGTGCCTCTTTTAATGCAAGCCTCCCTTGCACAGTCCTATGGTACCTTTGGCAGGGCAGAGGCACTAATCATCCTGGGGTGTTCTCTCTCGGGCCTCCAGCCCGGCCACCAATGTCATCCTCACAGCGGGTGGGAGGAGCTGCAGATCAAGACTGAGGGGCAGGAGCTGCCCAAGTTATCGTGGTAACAAGATTACCTGGCTTTTATTATGAAAAGACTCGTCCCGATCAGGACAGAGAGTGGATGTCTTTTCATATGGACAAGCCGGGTAATCACCATGTTGTTAACATACCTTGTGCCGATCGGGAGAGAGCTTCCACCCCTCAGTCCCGATCTGCAGCTCCTCCTGCCCAGTGTGAGCATGACTTTGGTGGCTGGGGCAGGAAGACCGGGAGAGGACACACAGCCGTGGTAGTGGCATGGCCACGGTCCAGACAAGACTGTCACTTGGTCCGCTTCCAGACCACAGTCCGTCATTTAGTAACCGCTAGTCACTAGTATAGACAATATTCAACCCACTGAGCTGTGAAAAGGAATGTCAGATATGAGGATGGGTTTGGGGGAGCTGTGAGGAAATCAGTGGAGCAGAGATACCCTGAAAATGATGTCTCTGATTCGCAATTGTTGTCTTACTACCCAAGAAAATGCAGATTACATTGGCTCAACTTATTATATTGTAGGAATCTTTAAAAACCCCCTCAGCAGCTGCACCCTCTTCTGGCCGAATGATCCATCACAAGATTCCCATGATTCACCAACATATTCCAACCAGCTCACATGCTCTCAGTTCCCTAGCACTGCCCCGCCTCCCCTTTATATTCCTAATATATAGATATATAGAGCAGCTCCATCCCTACAGGATCTGCAGGAACTGACAGATCAGCTGCACATTCACTGGCAACAATCTGGGAAATTATGTCCTTCTTCCTCCTATGGACCATAAAATGCCTCCAGTTATCAGTGGTGGGCCGGCTTGAGAAAGAGGAGGTCCTTTGAAATGCGTTGCCACCCTGCCATAATGTGCAGCCATTCCATGAGTGTACAGATCGGTGGCAGATGCTGTTTCCTGTCTGCTAAACGGGTCCACAGAAACCTTTACCAGGGCTTGTCAGCTGCTGTATTACACAGTAAACTTGGATTGCCTTCTACATTGGGCTCTCTGTACATACTTTGGTTGGACACAAGCTGATTCACTGTAAGTGTGCTATTGCTTTTACCAAAATAAATGTATACAGCTTTTAACCATGATCCCACGCCCTTGTCTGTCTTTCTTTTTACAAAAACACAAATTTTTTTTTTGTATGTTTTATTAAATAAATAATTGTGGTAGATATAGCAGATGGTGGCACACAGCACAACACCAATATAGAAAGACAAGAATATGGAAAAAAATCACATGGATAATCTGGTGTATATGTTGGCACAGGACAACCACCAGATTCTTTTCAATGGAAACTGGGTCAAAATGGATCTACATATCGGGTGAAAGAATTCGAGCAGCACACACACACACAGACTGCTATAGGTGCTGTATTCCATGAAGAAGGACCTCCAGTTTAGGGGTAAGCCCATTGTGAATGTCCTAAGCCTACTTACTTGGTAGTAAAGTCCCAGGAACACTCGTCTCAGGGTTTGTTCTTTCCTTGGGATGGAATAATGGAAGGTGTCAGTCACTGTATAGAAGAATCTAGAAAGGAAGGGAAATTTTGTCCTTCTTCCTCCTATGGACCATAAAATGCCTCCAGTTATCAGTGGTGGGCCAGCTTGACAAAGAGGAGGTCCTTTGAAATGCGTTGCCACCCTGCCATAATCTGCAGCCATTCCATGAGTGTACAGATCGGTGGCGGATGCTGTTTCCTGTCTGCTACATGGGTCCACAGAAACCTTTACCAGGGCTTGTCAGCTGCTGTATTACACAGTAACCTTGGATTGCCTTCTACGTCTGGCTCTCTGTACAAACTTTGGTTGGGCACAAGCTGATTCACTCTAATGCCCCGTACACACGGTTGGATTTTCCGACGGAAAATGTGTGATAGGACCTTGTTGTCGGAAATTCCGACCGTGTATAGGCTCCATCACACATTTTCCATCGGATTTTCTGACACACAAAGTTTGAGAGCAGGCTATAAAATTTTCCGACAACAAAATCCGTTGTCGGAATTTCCGATCGTGTGTACACAAATCCGACGCACAAAGTGCCACGCATGCTCAGAATAAATAAAGAGATGAAAGCTATTGGCTACTGCCCCATTTATAGTCCCGACGTACGTGTTTTACGTCACCGCGTTCAGAATGATCGGATTTTCCGACAACTTTGTATGACCGTGTGTATGCAAGACAAGTTTGAGCCAACATCCGTCGGAAAAAATCCCAGGATTTTGTTGTCGGAATGTCCGATCAATGTCCGACCGTGTGTACGGGGCATAAGTGTGCTATTGAATGGATGTGAAACACAGCGCTAACAAATACAACTATAAGGGAGCTGCTGCATACAGTCTGACAAAAACAATAAACCTACATGTGAAAAAAATGCAGCTCATAAAATATGTGGGAAGACAGAACTCTTCAGGTTCTGAATAAATGCTGAAAAAGATGTTAAGAAACAAAAGATATATAGTGAACATAAAGTCAATATGTGAAAGTGAATGTCCCAATACACAGGAAGGTGAATACACTTCAAGAGGTGGTGATATTCAAGTGGTGTTCCACGGGATCTGGTAAGAGTCTTTACTTATTACTTCTGCCATGATTTGTCCATTCAGTTGGAATGTCGGTTTATGAGGGAATCTGACTTCAGACAACCACTTGAATATCACCACCTCTTGAAGTGTATTCACCTTCCTGTGTATTGGGACATTCATTTTCACATATTGACTTTATGTTCACTATATATCTTTTGTTTTTTAACATCTTTTTCAGCATTTATTCAGAACCTGAAGAGTCTTCCCACATATTTTATGCGCTGCATTTTTTTCACATATAAGTGTGCTATTGCTTTTACCAAAATAAATGTATACAGCTTTTAACCGTGATCCCACGCCCTTGTCTGTCTTTCTTTTTACAAAAACACAAATGTTATTTTTTTGTATGTTTTTATTAAAAAAATTGTGGTAGATATAGCAGATAGTGCCACACAGCACATTTCCAATATAGTAAGACAAGAACATGGAAAAAAAATCACATGGATGATCTGGTGTATATGTTGGCACAGGACAACCACCGGATTCTTTTCAATGGAAACTGGGTCAAAATGGGTCTACATATCAGGTGAAAGAATTTAAGCAGCACACATACACAGACTGCTATAGGTGCTGTATTCCATGAAGAAGGACCTCCAGTTTAGGGGTAAGCCCCATTGTGAATGTCCTAAGCCCACTTACTTGGTAGTAAATTCCCAGGAACATTCGTCTCAGGGTGTGTTCTTTCCTTGGGATGGAATAAAGAAAAGCCTGGAGCAACAGCATGCAATGCTGTAGGCAAAGGGCGAACATGACAGTGGGAACAGGGTAAGGGTTAATGTTTGAGGATTATGGTGGAGCCGAGGGGGAGGGAGAATTAGGGGAGGGGACATTTAAAAGGGCTTCCCGCTCTGGGAGGGATAGCAGAAGATCGTGGAAAGTTCAGGGAGCAGGTCAGTGCCACACCATGTCGGACTTAGAAGGGCTCATGTCCCAGTTAAGGGAAGAAGCGGCGGTGCGGGGGGCGGAATGGCTGCAGGAGACCATCTCAGCAGCGATCCGGGCTCCCAGCGCGCCAGCTAGTGAGGGAGAGAGAGGCAGTCACAGAGCGCGCCGCTCCCGACCGCCTGAGCGGTTCTCACCGGACCGCGTTACTAATTCACAGCGGCACCCGGGTAACATGGTGCCAAATGTACAGGGGGGCCCACCAGCGAAACGATCGGCGGGAAGAGAGCGGGTCAGCGGGCGGGCGGCCCCGACAGGACAGGAGAGGATCCCAGCAGGAGGACGGACAGGAGATAGGCCCAATAGTGGCAGACGCGCGGGGAGCGCAAGCCCCGCCCCCAGGAAGACGGCGGTGAGCTCCGCCATCGCTGCCAATGCAACGCCTGCAGTTGTCCCTGGGCCTTCCAGCACTTCGGCAGGGGACAGGCAGGATAGAGGGAGGAACAGGACTGGATTACTACCAACCAGAGCGGAGGCCGGCAGGACTGCGGTAGCCCACACCGGTCCTGGGAAGGCTGTCCGGAAGTCAACGGGCGGATTCGCTGCGCGGAGGAAGGAAAGGATGGCGGGTAGTGCGGCAGCCGCGGTCAACGTCCCGGGCGGGCCAGTATCTGATGCGGAAGAAGACGCGGGTCGGAGCGAGGGAGAAGAGATGTCCGGATCGGAAGAGGAGACGGCCCAGCTGCACAGGAGGATGGGGCCAGGAGAAAGCAGACGGTCGGCTGATGGGGCGACACCTATGCAGCCCGGTGAGTTAACACATGATACTGCAAATGCTAGTTTAAATAATGCAACAGTGTCAGGAGCTGGGGTTGGAAGTTCGGTGGAAAGTAGGGTAGGAACTGACAAGGGGGGAGGTGCTCCGGGATTTTTGGGTTTTTTGACAGGAATTAAGGAGCTTGTGCAGAGGCTGGAGGCAGCAGAGAAGCCGGCGGGGGGGCCAATAGCTGCATGGGTACCGCAGACGGAAAAGGAATTAGATAACGCAGGGCGGGGGGCCATACCTACAGTTGCAGCCGATGTCGCGGTGCCGGCGCAGGAGGCCGTGGCGAGCGTAGCAGCGCAGGGGAAGGACAAGGCGGCGCAGTCAGGGGAGGCTGCGGCGAGAAAAGATATTGTTAGGTTGGCGGACGCAGCCCGCTGCGAGGTGTACGTCTGCTACGAAGGACCGTTGGGGGCTCACCTGAAACAGGAGGTTCGGGAAAAATTATGGAAGGGTGAGTATGTTGAAATATTTTCATTACTGCCCTTGGAAAAATTCAACCTCGATAGAGTCAAGCCGGATGATTCCAAAAAGGAAGACGAGGAAAAGAGGAGGTATAGGCTGATACCTCGGACATTTACGAATTGGTTGCAAGCGTTTGCAATCATGGCTAGTGTGATAGGGGAAAAACAGCCGGAACATTGTTCGGCGCTTTTCTGCTATCAGGACGCAATCGGGGAAGCGTATAGAGTATATGGGGGTACGGCATGGTTGAGGTACGACGAACAGTTCAGGCAGCGGAGAGCAGTGCGCCCGGAACTACGTTGGGACCACAAGGACATCAGTCTGTGGATGCGTTTGATGACGACGGCGAGGGCACCGAATCCGTTTTTTCAGGGGGGAGCCGGTGGACCGTCAACCCAGGGACATGCGGCTGGAAACAAAAAAGGGGTCTGTTGGCAGTACAATTCCGGGGTTTGCAGGTTCGGAGGATCATGTAAGTTTAAACACGAATGCTCCGGCTGCGGGGGAACACATCCGTCATCCAGGTGTTTTAAGCAAGGAAAAGGTCGTCAGGGAGAAGCTGGGAACAAAAGGGAGGACTCCGGTGATGGTGGAAAGGATGCGACCGTTTCTCGGTAAGTACCCTGACAGGCAAGCTGCACGGCTATTAGAAGAAGGTTTTACGGTAGGATTTAGGATTCCATGCAATCTAGCAGCTGTCCCCCCAGTACCCAAAAATTTAAAGTCAGCCTTGCAACATCCGGAAGTGGTTTTGGAAAAACTACAGAAGGAGGTTGCATTGGGTAGAATGAGCGGACCTTTTCCAGTGGCGCCAGTGGCGGATTTGGTGGTATCACCTCTAGGGGTGGTGCCCAAAAAAGAGCCCAATAAGTTTAGGCTCATTCACCACTTATCCTTCCCAAAAGGGGGATCCGTGAATGATGCCATTGACCAAGAAGCGTGCTCAGTGACGTATACGTCGTTTGACGCTGCGGTGAGGTGGGTGCGCCACTACGGAAAAGGGGCGTTGATGGCAAAGGCAGACGTGGAATCAGCTTTTCGACTCCTGCCAGTGCACCCCGAGAGCTTTCGGTTACTGGGGTGTCATTGGAATGGGGGATTTTACGTTGATCAATGCCTACCGATGGGTTGTTCGGTATCGTGTGCGCTGTTCGAACAATTCAGCTCCTTTGTAGAGTGGGTAGTAAGGGATGTATCCGGAGTGAATTCGCTAATTCACTACTTGGATGATTTTTTATGCATTGGCCCGGCGGATTCTAGAGTCTGTGCAGTGCTACTAGCGTCACTACAGCACATAGCAGAAAAATTTGGCATTCCATTAGCAGCCGATAAGACGGAGGGACCCTGCTCGGTCATCACGTTCTTAGGTATTGTATTAGATTCGGATGCGATGGAATGCAGATTGCCTGAGGAGAAATTGGAAGATTTGCGGAAGGAAGTGGCAGGTTTGATAGGTCTGAAAAAGGTACAACTGAGACGGTTACAATCGGTTTTGGGCAAGCTGAATTTTGCTTGTCGCATATTACCGATGGGGAGAGTGTTTAGTCGCCGGCTGGCGGCCAGCACGAGTGGGATCAAATCCCCAACTCATTTTGTTCGTTTAGTTAAAACACATAGGGAAGATCTCAGGGTCTGGAATACCTTTCTGGAATCCTTTAACGGTAGGGCAATGTGGATGTCGGGTCCAGTCAGCAATTTTGACTTGGAACTATTCACTGATGCCGCTGGATCAACAGGTTTTGGGGCGTTCTTTCAAGGGCGATGGAGCGCAGGTCCATGGCCTCAATCGTGGGTACAAGAGGGTTTCACGAAGAACCTGGTATTGCTGGAACTGTTTCCAGTGGTACTGGCAGTTGAGTTATGGGGCGCATCGTTCAGGGATCTGAAAGTGCGTTTTCATGGGGACAACATGGGGGTGGTGCAAGTGATAAACAGGGTCACGGCGTCATCTCCGCCGGTGATTAGGATGCTGCAACACTTAGTGTTAAGATGCTTACAACTGAATGTCTTCATTCATGCTGTTCACTTACCGGGGGTGGAAAACGTAATTGCTGATGCGTTGTCTCGCTTCCAGTGGGACAGGTTCAGAGAGTTGGCGCCGGAAGCGGAGCAACAGGGGGTGCCTTGTCCAGACTGGCTGTGGGAGATTGCACTGGAGTCGTCGAGGGATGGATTAAGCGGTCGGTAAGTGGGGCTACTTGGGCAGCATACAATAGGGTTTGGCAGGAATGGATGTCCTTTGGGCGAGCGTTGAGGGAGGAACTTGTAGGGCAAGGAGTGCGTTCGCTATTACTGTATTATCTGGCAAGAAAATTTAACGAGGGTGCGTCGGTATCTGTGATCAGTATACAGCTAGCTGGTTTAGCTTTCCTTTTTAAGCTACAAGGGCAGCCCGACTTCACCAAGGACTTTTGGGTGAGACAGGCGTTGAAAGGTTATCGGAGGGCGGCGGTTCAGCGCGATTCAAGGAGACCAGTAACTTTCGAGATACTGGGGGGTATTGTGGAACAATTGAGGGGGGTCTGTTCGTCTGATTACGAAGTTAGCTTGTTTAAGGTAGCTTTTGTATTAGCATTTTTTGGGGCATTCAGGATAGGGGAGTTGGTTAGCCCTTCAAAAACAGTGCAAGGAGGAGTTGGTTGTAAAGAGGTTACACTTGAGGAGGACGGGGTATCGATATTCCTACGGAAGTCGAAGACAGATCAGGAGGGGAGAGGCAGGATGGTGCGAGTTTATTCCATCCTGGGATCCCCTCAGTGCCCAGTGGGTGCAGTACGGGAATTTTTGAAAGTGAGGCCGGACTGTCAGGGCCCTTTATTGATACATGCAAATGGAGATATGTTATCGCGTTTTCAGTTTATTGCTGTTTTTAGAAAATGTTTGCTTGGGCTGGGACTTGAGGTGCGGGAATTTTCATCACATTCATTCCGGATAGGTGCCGCAACAGAGGCGGCCAGATTGGGTATGGATGTGGAAACAATAAAACGGATTGGGCGGTGGGAGTCTAACAGATTTCAATCTTATGTGCGACCTCAACTAGCGGTAAGATTGTAAGGAGTTAGGTTGTTTTTGTGGTTTTATGGCCGGTGGGACAGTAGTTAACTGGTCAATGTTGAGCATGGTTTGTTTTCTTTTAATTTCAGGTGCAGCTCCAAGAGTGGTCTGGATTATGGGCCATTCTTATGTGTGTTGGGGGGCTCGGAGGGGAGACGCCCGACCTGAGGGTAGGCAGTTAGGTTTTGATAGACGGGAAGTGTACTTAAAATGGTTTGGTATACCGGGGATGTTGTGGGGCAGGTTGGTTCAGGAGTTACAACGTTATGCAAACAGGGAGGGCCCTCCGGATGTGCTGGTAATACATGTGGGCGGCAATGATCTTGGTATTCGCTCAATGATAGACATTACGCGAGACATTAAATTTGACGTCTGGCGCTTAGGGAAGGAATTTCCAAAAATGATCATTGTCTGGTCGGACATGGTTGCACGCATGTGTTGGAGAATGGCCAGGTCAGTGGAGGGGGTGAATAGAGCTAGGAAGAAGATTAATAGGGAAGTGAGTAAATTTGTGGTTAGTTGTGGAGGGTTGGCAATCAGGCATATGGAACTGGAATTCGAGACATGGAGGTACTTAAGACGAGATGGGGTACATCTTAATGAGGTGGGGACGGATTTGTGGGCTTTGGGCATACAAGACGGTATACAGCGAGCTATTCGGGTGTGGAGGAGCACCCAAGAGTAAGGTATTACTATTGGGATGCTTTGGCGGGCGTTGGTCTGGGCAAGGGAAGGAAGATGGCTAAAAAGTAAGAGTGGGGATCCAACGTTGATATGGGTCCGGAGGTTTTTTGGTTCCCGGTTAGCCGGAAAGTGATATGGGGCACTGCAGTCACGGCAGTCTCTGAGCCAGCTTGTCGGCTTGAGGCCTATTGGAGATTTTTGGTTTAGGGCTGCAGTGCTATAGTTGTTATGGCCATCAGATGGATTTGCTAAAGCTATTGCTCAGACCAACGTTCTTTTTGATCCAGGTTGCATAACAGATGTTTGTTTTTCTTGATGACGGAAGTTTTATATTTTTGATAATATAATTTTATGTTAAGTTAATAAAGTAGGCTGCTACGGCCTTTGTTTTATACTCCAGAAGCTGGTGTGGTCTCATTATTGGGAATAGGAGTATAATGGTTGGGTAATGTTTAATAGACATCTGTTATCCAATAGTCAAGAAAAGCCTGGAGCAACAGCATGCAATGCTGTAGGCAAAGGGCGAACATGACAGTGGGAACAGGGTAAGGGTTAATGTTTGAGGATTATGGTGGAGCCGAGGGGGAGGGAGAATTAGGGGAGGGGACATTTAAAAGGGCTTCCCGCTCTGGGAGGGATAGCAGAAGATCGTGGAAAGTTCCCGCCCACCCTCCCTAGTAATAAGATATGTTATTGTCGTTGGGTTTGTGGTTTTTCTTTTGTCAACAGGTGAAAGAAGAGAGATTGTCGTGGCAGTGGCGGGCGTTGGTCTGGGCAAGGGAAGGAAGATGGCTAAAAAGTAAGAGTGGGGATCCAACGTTGATATGGGTCCGGAGGTTTTTTGGTTCCCGGTTAGCCGGGAAGTGATATGGGGCACTGCAGTCACGGCAGTCTCTGAGCCAGCTTGTCGGCTTGAGGCCTATTGGAGATTTTTGGTTTAGGGCTGCAGTGCTATAGTTGTTATGGCCATCAGATGGATTTGCTAAAGCTATTGCTCAGACCAACGTTCTTTTTGATCCAGGTTGCATAACAGATGTTTGTTTTTCTTGATGACGGAAGTTTTATATTTTTGATAATATAATTTTATGTTAAGTTAATAAAGTAGGCTGCTACGGCCTTTGTTTTATACTCCAGAAGCTGGTGTGGTCTCATTATTGGGAATAGGAGTATAATGGTTGGGTAATGTTTAATAGACATCTGTTATCCAATAGTCATGGAAGGTGTCAGTCACTGTATAGAAGAATCTAGAAAGGAAGGGAAGGGGAGTGGAGGGGACAAAGGATAGCCATACCCCTCAACAATTTCAGATTCTGTAGACCTTTCCTAGGATTTTAATACAATCTTATTGGATCCAGACTGTGTCCCACTGCCAACTAGGTGCTGGAATGTCCATTTCTGTACCTGGCTTGGTCTCTTTAATGCTTTATCAAGCAGATTGACCTGCTGCCCAATGGGAACCTTTGCTGCAAAACCCCAACCACTCCTGGCCAGTATGTAATATTCCCGCAGGTCATTACTGGATAGAGGTCTTCCCAGGCTCTGAGTCCTCTGATCTGGGTGTGTGATCTTTTATCAGACCCGGAGTGTAACTGTCAGGGCTGGGCTCAGCCCTTCCTTCTCTGAGCTGGCCGCTCAGCTGTCGGCTAATTGCCAGCTCTCACTCTCTCCACAGTTAACCAGCTGTTGTGGATCTGCTCGTCAGTCCCGCCTACTTAACCGCTTCAGCCCCGGAAGAATTTACCCCCTTCCTGACCAGAGCGTTTTTTGCGATTCGGTACTGCGTCGCTTTAACTGACAATTGCGCGGTTGTGCGACGTGGCTCCCAAACAAAATTGACGTCCTTTTTTTCCCACAAATAGAGCTTTCTTTTGGTGGTATTTGATCACCTCTGCGATTTTTATTTTTTGCTCTATAACAAAATAAGAACGCATTATTTTTTACATTTTGCTATAATAAATATCCCCCAAAAATATATAAAAAAACATTTTTTTTCCTCAGTTTAGGCCGATCGTATTCTTCTACATATTTTTGGTAAAAAGAAAATCGCAATAAGCGTTTATTGATTGGTTTGCGCAAAAGTTATAGCGTTTACTAAATAGGGAATAGTTTTATGGCATTTTTATTAATAATTTTTTTTTTTACTAGTAATGGCGGCGATCAGCGATTTTTATTGTGACTGCGATGTTATGGCGGACATGTCGGACATTTTTGACACATTTTTGGGACCATTGTCATTTATACAGCGATCAGTGCGATTAAAAATGCACTGATTACTGTGTGAATGACACTGGCAGTGAAGGGGTTAACCACTAGGGGGCGGGGAGGGGTTAATCAGTACTAGGGGAGTGTTTTCTAACTGTAGGGGGGTTGGGCTGTGTGTGTCACTAGACTGATCACTGCTCCCGATGACAGGGAGCTGTGATCAGTGACACTTGTCACTAGGCAGAACGGGGAGATGCTGTTTACATCAGCATCTCCCCGTTCGTCCTCTTCGTGAGGCGATCTCGGGTATCCCCACGGCGACTGAGTCCGTGGGACCCACGACCCGACTCACGGAGCTCCCGGCCGGCACGCACTCAATGACACGGCGGGGAATTCAAATGGACGTACAGGTACGCCCGTTTGCCCAGCCGTGCCATTCTGCCGACGTACATCGTCGTGCGCCGGTCGGGAACCGGTTAAAGACGTCCAGCTCACTTCATTCCTGCCTTCGCCTTGGTCACATCACAAGAAACCATCTCCTGTGTTTCGGTTTAAAGACTGGCTTTGCTAACATCCCTTCTGGTTCCTTATCCTGCTTGCTGTTCCTCTACTTGGATCCCTGACTACTGGACTCTGGCTATGCTTTGACTACACTTACTCTATTTACCTTTTTATTTTTATTAATAAACAAGTTTGATTTTAATTTACTTCTGTCTCAGTCTGGTTCATGGTTTCTGACATAGGCGAAGACCATGAATTCAGAAGATACAGTCAATCCACTTGTTGGAAATATTGTTTCCAGATTGGATGAGCAAGATCACCGCATGGATCAGTTTGCCATGGCATTACAAATGCTCCTGAGTCACACGGCTCACCTGGAATCCCCCACTGTGGCTGCTCCGGTACAATCTGAGTTGCAGGCCTGATGCTGCCTTTGTATCAAAGCACTTGATTCCACTTCAGCTGCATGACACTCAACTTGCCATTGAGTCTCTTGACGGGAGACCTCTACAGCCTGCCCATGTGACTCATGAGACGGTTCCATTGTCCATGGCCGTAGGGGCTCTTCACCATGAGATAATCCAATTCCAAGTGATTTCCTCTCCTAAGTTTCCGCTGGTTATTGGTTATCCTTGGTTACAGAAGCACAACCCCTCTTTTGATTGGCTCCGTGTTGAGGTTCTCTCCTGGTCACCACAATGCAGTGAAACATGCTTCCGGAAGGTAGCCAAGGTCCTGTGTACCTCTTCACTCTCCTCCCTACCAGAGGAGTACCGTGATTTTAGCGATGTCTTTGACAAAGGTCAAGCCGGTAGTTTGCCTCCACACCGGCCGTATGATTGCGCAATTGACTTTCAACCTGGTGCCACTCCCCCTCGTGGTTGGATTTACCCTTTGTCGGTCTTGGAGGATAAAGCCATAGAGGAGTATGTTGCAGATGCACTTTCTCAAGGTTTCATCTGCAAATCCTGCTGGTGCTGGTTTCTTCTTTGTGAAGAAGAAGAGCGGTGAACTGAGACCTACATTGATTATATTGTTCTCACTCGTTTCACGATTAAGAATGCCTACCCAATCCCATTGATTACAGAGTTATTTGACCGCCTCAAGGGAGCAACGGTTTTCACTAAGCTTGATCTGAGAGGGGCTTATAATCTCATGAGGATTAGGGAAGGCGATGAGTGGAAAACTGCATTTAATACCAGAACAGGCCATTATGAGTACCTCGTAATGCCTTTTGGCCTTTGTAATGCCCCGGCAGTTTTCCAGGAATTTATTAACGATGTCCTCTGAGATTTGTTGTAGTTATGTGTGGTTGTTTATCTGGATGATATCCTCATATTTTCCAAGTCCCTGGAGAGCCACCACACAGATGACTGTCATGTGCTTCAGAAATTAAGAGAGAACAATCTCTATTGTAAACTAGAGAAGTGCGAGTTCCATCGGGAACAGGTAAATTCCTGGGGTAGGTCATTTCCACTGCTGCTTTTTCGATGGACCCAGATAAACTTTCGGCAGTCCGACAGTGGCCTTGACCTGTGGGTTTACGTCCTCTGCAGTGTTTCCTGGGTTTTGCCAACTATTATCGGAAGTTTATTCGTAACTTCTTGACTCTGGTCAAGCCCCTGACCGATATGACCAGAAAAACGGTAACCCACAGAGTTGGTCTCTGGAGTCCATTAAGGCCTTTGAAAGTCTCAAGGCTGCCTTTGTTTCTGCTCCTGTGTTGTTTTAACCCTTTTTCGGCCACTAGCGGGGGTTAAAACCGCCCCACTAGCGGGCAAATAGCTAAAACGATGGTAAAGTGGCGCTAAAAATAGCGCTGTTTTACTGCCGGCGTCCGCACCTCCCCAGTGTGAAAGGGGCCTTATTGAAAACACAGGTACACAGGTTTGCATTCCAGGCGGGGTAGACTGTCCAATCAGCAGTGAGAGCTGTTGGGGGAATTTGCCCCCACCAATCTCACAGCTAATCTACATACACATCCCATAATACCCAAGGCAGACAGACACAATAGAACATTGGAATACAGCCACACCCCAAATGACCCAGCAAAGAGTACACAACAAAATGAGACAATATATCAACCACCCCAAGCTGGCAGAGATCATCATGGCCCCCTTAATAATGTCCTTCTACATTCCACCCAGAAGCGGCTTCACAGACTATTCAATGTAATACAAGCAGAAGATGCAGAATTACAGATATTTTATACTCTCAGACCCTTATTATTATATGTGAATGTGGCTGATGAGGTGACGGAGGTGTATATGAGAATCATTACAGACAGAGATCGCAAGGAAGTGGTCTGATCAGAGAGTGGACCGGAGGTCTACGTGACATCTCATAAGGTGACTTATGAACTTTCCGTCCCAGACACTCTGTCCAGCACAGAGACCAGCCAATAATACTGAATATTCAGGGGAGCCGACCAGAACCTGAAAGCAACATGAACCCCATCACTAGACTGATCTGTATGCTGGGGGTCCTGCCAGGTCTGAGGAGGAAATTGTATTTATTCTCTTTCTTTCTTTCTTTCTTTCTTTCTTTCTTTCTTTCTTTCTTTCTTTCTTTCTTTCTTTCTTTCTTTCTTTCTTTCTTTCTTTCTTTCTTTCTTTCCCCTCTATAGTCTTGGTCATTGGTTCTATCTATCTATCTATCTATCTATCTATCTATCTATCTATCTATCTATCTATCTATCTATCTATCTATGATTATATATCTAGTACAGATCTTTGTACAGTAATTTCTCCTCTATAGTCTTGTCACACTCATCGGTCTCTTCTCTCTGTCAGGATTTCTATCACAGACAATCCATGTATGGCAGACTCCAGTAATATGGGCCAAAGAGGGCGACTCCATAACCTTACCGTGTGACTACAGAATCGATGGAGAAAATTCTACTACTGGGTTCTACAAGTGGTACAGACACATAGTGAGGAGTGGGTTGGAGATCTCTGAGAATGATAAGTATTTCTCTGGAAGACTCTCCAGAGTGAACATCAATCAGTTCATCCATGGACGATCGGCCGCCATCACCCTGCACCCTATGGAGTTGTCAGACTCCGGGATGTATTACTGTGAAGTTTTATTCCAAATCGGCCAACAAATATCCAGAGTAGGAAATGGGACTTTCCTCAATGTGACAGGTGAGATCTGTATTTACTGTCCTGGTTGTGTAATTAACAATATCTGATCAATAATGAGACAGTGAGATGACCCTTCAGAGGATATCAGATAAGAAATGTAAATTTCATATAAAAATTGACATTATTTTAAAGGGGTTGTAAAGACAGAAGGTGCATTCTATGCATTAAAGGGGAAGTCCAGCCTGAACTTGTTTGTCTGGGCTTCTCCTCTGGGTCACAGGAATGACGTTCGTTTTGCACTCCTGTGACCCGTTTTCAGCAGAGAGTGGGCTGAAGTCGGCTCTCTGCTGACGTCACCGGAATCAGTCCAGGCACCGCGTCATCCCGACAATGAAGTCGGGATCCACCAGTTGCCTGGACTGCTGGCAGTCTCAGACTCTCAGCGAGCCACTCCCCGCCCCTCACAGCTCAGTGCTCCAATGAGCATGGAGAATCAGAGCAGGAGAGATGCTGACTGACAGGCACCAGCTCTCCGCTTGGGGAGGTGAGAGAACCGAGCCATTGGCGGTGTTCGAACGCTCGGTTCTCAGTGCAGAGGCGGTGGGGGACAGATGCAGCATCCACCTAGGTAAGTATGATGGATTAAAAAAAACAAGAAAAATACTTCTCTTTTAAGATAAAAAGCCTTCTGTGTGCAGCAGCCTCCCCTCAGCCCCCCTAATACTTACCTGAGTTATACATATATATATAATGAAATATGAATCATGGAAAAAAGGAAAAAAAACTGCAAAAATTAAAGCCAACTAAGCAAAACCAAAGGAATTCAAAAAGGTGAAGGGAAAGGGGAAATATGAAAAACATGAAAGGGAAAGGAGAAGGTAAATAGAATGAGATGGATGAGTGTGAATGAAAGTGTGTAGAAAGAAAAGAAAACAAAACACAAATGGAGGTGACGTGAGAGGGAATAGTACACAAATTAAATGCGGTGAACAGGATTGGGACCACCCAGATATATTGATACAAAAGCGCAAAGAAAAACAGAGAGGATGATGGGGTGCCAAGTGAGTGCGAGAAAAACAAGTTGTATGTGACAGAATAAAAAGAAGTAGAAACTAAAGAGTGAACAAAAAAAGTGACCCTGCAGTGTACTCCAGAAATTATTTACCTAAAAGTTAATGGCAAGTTTAACTCATCCATATAAGCTGAGGGAGTATATGTATAAGTATATGTGACCAAACGTAAAGGTCATGCATCAAACATCCATTTTCATGAGCGGATTAACTAACAGGACCTTAGGGCCAAACATTAAAAAGGTAAGAATATTATAAAGAATAAATAGAGTAGACTCAGTGGACAAAATGTAAAGTCCAGTGAGTACCCATCAATAATGTTACTTACTTTTAAGACAAGCGAAATTCAGGTCTGTCCAGGTGATATGATTGCTGCATAGGATCTGAATTAGAGCCATAAGAGCCTAACTATATATGCCACCCCTCCAATTGGCAAGAAATCCGGTTCTGGTCGCGGAAAATGCTCCTCCCTTTCACCCAACAATTAGGGGGAAAAAACTCCCTGAATGGAGCCAAAAGTGAGCTGCCACAGGGGCGGCCACCACGCGGTCTCTCCGGCGTACCGGAAAGGGGAGAACCCGCCGACGAATGTCGTCACTTCCGCCGCAAATCTGCATGACATCATGATGTCCACGCATGCCGAGAAAAACTTGCGCATGCGCAGCAAGCCAGTGTGCTCCCTCCAGCGGCCAACATAAAGAAGAACACCACGGGAGCGCAAAGAAGGGGGACATATAGTGGCAAAGGATGCCATACTCCCCCCACCCTGCCTTGAGACCCAAACAGAGGATCTTAGGAAATAAAATGATAGTCAAAAAGAGGAAAATTATAAAATCATAATGATTAATAGGATGTTATTGTGTTTTCCCCAATACAAAACCCTTTAGAAAGGGAGCAAACAAGGTGGACTCGTTCGGGCCAGGATATACTGTAGCCCATGGGCGTAGCATAAGGGGTTGCAGGGGTCACAATCGCAACCCCACCCCTAGCTCCAGGGGGCCCCTGTAGCCTCCCTGTCATATTATCATATCCTCCACAATGTCCAGCTCCGATCTGCCCTAGGACCCCACAGCCACACTCCAGTACTGAGCTTCCACTTTGCCTTCCACAGTCCACACCCCTCTGTTCTCATTGGCTAGGGAGAAGCTGTGAGCCATTTCCTGAATGGAGAGGAGTACGGGGTGAGAACAGCCCAGGATGGGGAAGTGTCTGTGCTGTGTGCTGGCAACATGGAATGGTACCTGAGCTCAGCGAGGCAAGAGGAGGAGAGTGCTGTCCTGTCGGTACGATGTCACTGGTGAGGTAAGACACCGCTCAGTGTCTTCTAGTCACTAGCTGGGATTCTCTGTACCCACCCCCCCCCCACCACCCGGGGATGTCTACTTACCCCACTTCCCTGACAACTGGGGAAAAGACACGCACCTCCGGAATGTGACCTTCCCCCAACACCTGCCAACACTGACAGAGAAACCTTCAGAAATTGCTATAACAAATCCCTTAACATTAACAAATCCCTTAACACCCCCTGAGGGGCTGCAGGCTCCAGATTTCATGTCACATGGCTTTGCCCCCCCAGATCTAAGTTTCACCCCCCAAAACCCCCTAACCACCCCCTCCACCCTGGATGCTATGCTTGTTGCTGAGCTTCTTTCCCAGTACAGCACTCTATACTTATCCTCCTCTGCAGGGCTGAAATCACATTCCTTTACAACACAGCCAGTCAGCCATGATCTGCACAGGGTGTATTTGCCTACTGCAACTACACTACCAGAGAATTTCACAGGTCAGAATGGCAACATAAAAGCCAGATACACCCTGTGAAGGCTGATAGACTGTGTGTAAAGGAATGTGATTTCAGCCCTGTGTATTGTGGGGGGGAAGCTGTTTATAGTGCTTGAATGGGAAAGGAGCTCTGCCAAATGACCTTCCAGGGGTCCCTGTCCTCTGATTCTCCAGCAGTAATCCCTGTCCTCTGATTCTCCAGGGGTGATCCCTGTCCTCTGATTCTCCAGGGGTGATCCCTGTCCTCTAATGTAAGGAGGAACTCTGGGAACTCTAAACTCTTAAGCCACTTTGAGTATCTTGGCGTGCAGTGGGTATATCTGCACACACGGTTGAAGTGGTAGGTGGTAGTGGGGGGGGGTCAGGTCAACTTTTTCATCAGGGCCCACAAGCTTCAAGCTACGCCTCTGCTGTAGTCTGTAGCCTGAAGATCCACCTCTGTTCTCGCTGAAGGAGAAACTTATTCCAATCGCCGCCTCTGACCGAAATGTGTATTCGGTCAAGGGTGACGAAGGAAACTTTGGGCATCTTGTAATTGTGTTTAGATACTGTGTCTACCAAGAGGTAAATACTGATTTCCAATTTGCATACTGTAAGTGTGCTGTGCAATACGGCAACAAAACTCCTGTCTGGTTTTGCCTATATAGAAAGCACTGCATTCACAGAGCATCATATAAACTAGGCCACGTGTCTGACAATTGGCGAAATGGAAAGGTGAAAATACCTCTCCATTCGGCAATAAAAAAAGAATTTTCTGTTCTGATAAGGGGACAATGGGAGCAATGGCCTCACGGAAGTGATACTCATATGGGACAGTGCTCTTTAACCAAT
The DNA here is from genome assembly GCF_042186555.1 of Aquarana catesbeiana. NCBI lineage: Eukaryota > Metazoa > Chordata > Amphibia > Anura > Ranidae > Aquarana > Aquarana catesbeiana. Next base: position 18,229,990 of record NC_133330.1, on the reverse strand, counting down.
TCCCCCTTAAATTCACTTGTAACTAGTCTGTCTTTGATTGACATCGGTTGAAATGTGTCGGGGTTCTTCAGTATGATTTACATATTTATATCATGCTATGTTTTCCCAGCCTGGTTTAATTGGGAATTACAGACCAGTTAGCCTAACATCAATAGTATGTAAACTCTTGGAGGGGATGATAAGGGACTATATACAAGATTTTAGTAATAAGAATGATATCATTAGCAGTAATCAGCATGGATTCATGAAGAATCGTTCTTGCCAAACCAATCTATTAACCTTCTATGAGGAGGTGAGTTGCCATCTAGATAAAGGAAGGCCCGTAGACGTGGTGTATCTGGATTTTGCAAAAGCATTTGACACAGTTCCTCATAAACGTTTACTGTACAAAATAAGGTGCGTTGGCATGGACCATAGGGTGAGTACATGGATTGAAAACTGGCTACAAGGGCGTGTTCAGAGGGTGGTGATAAATGGGGAGTACTCGGAATGGTCAGGGGTGGGTAGTGGGGTTCCCCAGGGTTCTGTGCTGGGACCAATCCTATTTAATTGTTCATAAACGACCTGGAGGATGGGATAAACAGTTCAATCTCTGTATTTGCAGACGATACTAAGCTAAGCAGGGCAATAACTTCTCCGCAGGATGTGGAAATCTTGCAAAAAGACCTGAACAAATTAATGAGGTGGGCGACTACATGGCAAATGAGGTTCAATGTAGAAAAATGTAAAATAATGCATTTGGGTGGCAAAAATATGAATGCAATCTATACACTGGGGGGAGAACCTCTGGGGGAATCTAGAATGGAAAAGGACCTGGGGGTCCTAGTGGATGATAGGCTCAGCAATGGCATGCAATGCCAAGCTGCTGCTAATAAAGCAAACAGAATATTGGCATGCATTAAAAGGGGGATCAACTGCAGAGATAAAACGATAATTCTCCCGCTCTACAAGACTCTGGTCCGCCCGCACCTGGAGTATGCTGTCCAGTTCTGGGCACCAGTCCTCAGGAGGGACGTACTGGAAATGGAGCGAGTACAAAGAAGGGCAACAAAGCTAATAAAGGGTCTGGAGGATCTTAGTTATGAGGAAAGGTTGCGAGCACTGAACTTATTCTCTCTGGAGAAGAGACGCTTGAGAGGGGATATGATTTCAATTTACAAATACTGTACTGGTGACCCCACAATAGGGATAAAACTTTTTCGCAGAAGAGAGTTTAATAAGACTCGTGGCCACTCATTACAATTAGAAGAAAAGAGGTTTAACCTTAAACTACGTAGAGGGTTCTTTACTGTAAGAGCGGCAAGGATGTGGAATTCCCTTCCACAGGCGGTGGTCTCAGCGGGGAGCATTGATAGCTTCAAGAAACTATTAGATAATCACCTGAATGACCGCAATATACAGGGATATGTAATGTAATACTGACACATAATCACACACATAGGTTGGACTTGATGGACTTGTGTCTTTTTTCAACCTCACCTACTATGTAACTATGTAACTATGTAACTATGTTTTCCTTTTTGTATTCAATGGCTGCATTTTTTATGTACATGTATTAGCATCACCTACATAGCTCATGTTTTAACACAAACAAATGTCTCTTTGATGTAACAAATTTTTTCTAAATAAAATTATATATTTTTCTAATTTTTTGTATCTTGTTGCTGCAATTCAAAACCCCACGGGGAACCTTTTTTATTGATGTGTAAGTGACTCTACCACAGATATGAGACATGGAATGTGTGAGTGACTCTACCAGATGTCCACGAACATTTTGCTAATATAAGGCCATGTATAATTATCATGGGGCCCAATGTCAGAGTACTGTACTGGCATCTCAGCATCATGTCTTCATTAATTATGAACGTAAAGCCCAGGTCTGGTCACAGAAGGTATTTGTTTTGGATGGAGTGTGGAAGCACTTCCATAGCGGCCCCATTTTTCAATGGATCGCGATCGCACCACCGAAGAGGGTAAGGATCGGGGCGGTAAAATTGCAGCTCAACGTAGCACAATTTGGAATGTTTTATTTTTCCTTGTTTATATGCTGAGATTTAGCAGAAAATGTGTGTATTTAACAAGAGGTAGAAATAGAAACCTCAAAGACTCGGTGCAAGAAACCTGGTAGTTCCACCACTGTATAGAGGATTACAAATCCCAACAATACAGTAACAATGCAGAATACCACCAGCTATAGGGGGTGTATATAGAGAGCCATGCATTGTATATAGAGAGATGACTGCACTGTACTGTGTTGTAACGAGATCCATGTACTGTTACTGTATACAGAGAGACCCATGCATTGTGCTGTATACAGAGAGACCCATGCATTGTGCTGTATACAGAGAGATCCCTTTCATGGGAAATAGGAAAAGGTGGACACTTTTGTCACCATCTATACTAGGCTCTCCTCGCTCTACAGAGGTCTCAGGTCACATGACAACTTTCTGGTCTAGGCATCCCTGACAATAAAGCAGAGAGATGAGTGGAGGGTCCCCCACTACTGGTTTCTCTATAGTGCTGTATTGGGGTTGGTCTATAAATGGCTAGATTTGCCTCCTACATTGTGTACAATGTCTATCATTTTCTGTTGACATCTTCTGTAGCTTTATTCCTGGCCGACTATTCTCTGCAATCTCTGTATTTATGCATCTGTTGCCCCTCAATCTGAAAAAACAATGATTCCCATCATGTGATGCCCTCTATATTTGTGTATATGTAATAATAATAATAATAATAATAAATGGTGCGCTAATCCAAGAAGCTATGCAGTAAAAATAGACAAATATGTCTTTTAAAAAAGAAAAATGCAGTAACATGCGGTAATGTGAACAATGATAAAGTGTACTAATTCAAGAAGCTATGCAGCAAAAATAGAAAAATATGCATAAATGACTATCCCCAATTAAAAAAAAAAAAATACAACAATATGCGATAATATGTGAAACAGTGATAAAAGTGCTTGAATCAAAAGCCAATATTTTATTATTTTATATATAGTACAGTACATGGATCTCTTTACAACACAGTACAGTGCAGTCATCTCTCTATATACAATGCATGGCTCTCTATATACACCCCTATAGCTGGTGGTATTCTGCATTGTTACTGTAATGCTGGGATTTGTAGTCCTCTAGACAGTGGTGGAACTACCAGGTTTCTTGCACCGGGTCTTTGAGGTTTCTATTTTTACCTCTCATTAAATACACACATTTTCTGCTAAATCTCAGCATATAAACAAGGAAAAATAAAACATTCCAAATTGTGCTACACCAGTGGGATATTCGGGTTAGTCACTCCTTGATTTCTACCTCCCTGAACTCCATATCAGATCTCATGGTCACCACTCCCAAAGTGATTCTATTGCTGCCCCAGCACCAATTAAAGGAAAACCTTGCACACAGCAGGGAGCAATGATGAAAATACAGCCACAGTGACCCCCTTTGGTGAGATGACTATTATATAACATAACTGAACCACAACCTGCAGCAGACTTGCAGAATGTTTGCGAAGAAAGTTGATCTGGAGTGATTAAATGCGGACTTGCTGCAATCGTGCAACAAACTTGTGGAGCCTGGCAAGTCTAGCAAGAGCTTAGCAAGTCATTTTCAAACTTGCAGCACAATTACTTGCTATCTGGGCTGGTGTCAGTGTGGATTGGACTCACCAGAGGTTGTTTAATACTGAGTCTATTGAGGCTGCTCTGGGGATTATTGGGAGTGAAGAGCAGAACTTCTGGTGGACTCATTGTATAGGAGATATTCTGGGCTTTGAGTGACAATTATTCCAGACACAGAACATCTATTTATACATCTTCCATCCTGTGTTTTAGCATCAGCCTCAATTTCTGGACCTCCCCCATACATCGTCCCGAATATCATTAGAATGGCCCTGGGGGTTCTGGTGGTCCTGGCTGCCCTGTCTGTCTACTGTCCCAGTGGAGGTGAGTAGAATTTTCTCCTGTGCCCCTTCTATTGAATATCTCTCTGTTTGGGTTATTTCATTTATTTACTCTATATACAGAGAGATTTATGTATTTGCATATATATATTGTTCTGCAGATAAGAAGAATGGGAATCATGACTCGGAGAGTAAACAAAGTGAAGTGAGACTCAACATGACTTTCTCCCAACCAAATGCTCCACCTTCAGAGGAGAATATGGTATAGACCAGGGGTCTTGAATTAAAATTTACGCAGGTCCGGTCAGCAAAATTTCCTTCCAGCAGAGGTCTGAATCTCATTAGCACTATAACACACCACGGTCCCCCTTTACATCATCGTCTTCAGCGTACCTTTCACATCGTGGTCCCCTTTACATCACAGTCCCCTCATTAAAGCAGATCGAGACTGAGGGGTGGGAGCTGCCCAAGTTATCGTGTTAACAAGATTACCTGGCTTTTAATATGAAAAGACTCCCGCTCTCTCCCGATCGGGACAGAGGGTGGGAGTCTTTTTATATGAACAAGCTGGGTAATCACCATGTTGTTAGCATACCTTGTGCTGATCGGGAGAGAGCTTCCACCCCTCAGTCCCGATCTGCAGCTCCTCCCACCCAGTGTGAGCATGACTTCGGTGGCTGGGGCAGGAAGACCGGGAGAGGACACACAGCCGTGGCAGTGGCATGGCTGTCACTTGGTCCGCTTCCAGACCACAGTCCGCTATTTAGTAATAGACATGTGCATTCGTTTTCCATCCGAATGCATTTTCGTCCAAATTGCAAGTATTTTCGTTAGCGTTTTAACAAACTATAACGAAAGTGCAGAATCCGAAAAAAGAAAGATCTGACATAAACAAATGCTTTATTTTCGTTTTCGTTGCTACAACAGTTCGATATAGATAGGAGATTCGACATGATGATGACAATAACAATCTGTGTCCATTAAACCTGTGGTCGAATGTGCCTAACCTTAACTCTATTAGTCCAAGATTATTCTACATAGAGAGAAAAGATTCGATGTAGGGGAGAAAAGATTTGACGTAGGGGAGAAAAGATTCGACGTAGGGGAGAAAAGATTCGACGTAGGGGAGAAAAGATAAATAAAAATAATAATGATGATGATGAATGTTATTGGCTGATTGTAACCAAAGAGGAGGAGCAGTAAAATAGCTAGAACTAAGTACACACATACTTTGGCTTATGGTGTCGAAAGTTCTAAGAAGATATGACAGGCAGGTAAACTATACGGCGTTGTACAGTTTAGCTGCTCCGTCGAATCTTCTTTGAACATTCGACAGACACCATAAGCCTTCAATGACAGATTCGACCTTAATTTGGATTTTCGGACTGATGCAATTTTTAACGAAAAACGAAATAAATAAAAACGAATTTCTGGAGTAACTAAATAAATGTATTTTTCGGACGAAAACAAAATTCTGAAACAAAATATTTCAGTGTGCACATGTCTATTAGTAACCGCTGGTCGCTAGTATAGACAATATTCAACCCACTGAGCTGTGATAAAGGAATGTCAGATATGACCGTGTGTATGCAAGACAAGTTTGAGCCAACATCCTAGGATTTTGTTATCGGAATGTCCGATCAATGTCCGACCGTGTGTACAGGGCATAAGTGTGCTATTGCTTTTACCAAAATAAATGTATCCAGCTTTTAACCGTGATCCCATGCCCTTGTTTGTCTTTCTTTTTATAAAAACACAAATGTTATTTTTATTTTGTATGTTTTTATTAAAAAAGTTTGTGGTAGAAATAGCAGATGGTGGCAAACAGCACAATGCCAATATAGTAAGACAAGAACATGGAAAACAAATCGCATGGATAATCTGGTGTATATGTTGGCACAGGACAACCACCAGATTCTTTTCAATGGAAACTGGGTCAAAATGGGTCTACATATCGGGTGAAAGAATTCAAGCAGCACACACACACAGACTGCTAAAGGTGCTGTACTCCATGAAGAAGGACCTCCAGTTTAGGGGTAAGCCCCATTATGAATGTCCTAAGCCCACTTACTCAGTAGTAAAGTCCCAGGAACAATCGTCTCAGGGTTTGTTCTTTCCCTGGGATGGAAAAATGGAAGGTGTCAGTCACTGTATAGAAGAATCTAGAAAGGAAGGGAAGGGGAGAGGAGCGGATAAAGGATAGCCATACCCCTGAACAATCCCAGATTCTACAGACCTTTCCTGGGATTTTTATACAACCTTATTGGATCCAGACTGTGTCCCACTGCCAACTGGGTACTGGAACGTCCATTTCTGTACCTGGCTTGGTCTCCTTTGAAGCTTTTGTCAAGCAGATTGACCTGCTGCCCAATGGGAACACTACACCGGGACCTTTGCTGCAAAGCCCCAATCACTCCGGGCCAGTATGTAATATTCCTGCAGGTCATTACTGGATAGAGGTGTTCCCAGGCTTTGAGTCCTCTGATGTGGGCGTGTGATCCTTTATCAGATCGAAACGTCCCACACTCTGCTTGAGTGCTTTCGTCATATACCGCTTCCTCCCAGTCTGAATATAGATATCAGATATTCCAACTGTACAGCCTCCTGCGGCCGGCTTGCCTTGTTATATATCATGCACTCATCAACACTGGCACAGTATGGGTGCGTACTTGGTAATTTATTTAAAAACTTGTATACCGTAACCCAGGCAGCTTTAGTAATGCAGCCACTGTGCCCCCAAATGTAGCCACTGTGCCCCCAAATGCAGCCACTGTGTCCCCAAATGCAGCCACTGTGCCCCCACATCTTATAAGGTGACCACAGAGAGAACTTTCCATCCCAGACACTCCGACCAGTGCAGAGACCTGCCAGTAATACCGAATATTCAGGTTGTGTAATTATCAATATCTGATCAATAATGAGACAGTGAGATGACCCCTCAGAGGTTATCAGATAGGAAATGTAAATTTCATATAAAAATTGACATTATTTTAAAGGGGTTGTAAAGGCAGAAGGTGCATTCTATGCATTAAAGGAGAAGTCCAGCCTGAGCTCGTTTGTCTGGGCTTCTCCTCTGGGTCACAGGAATGTTGTTCGTTTTGCACTCCTGTGACCCGTTTTCAGCAGAGAGTGGGCTGAAGTCCGCTCTCTGCTGACGTCACTGGAATCAATCCAGGCACCGCGTCATCCCGACAATGAAGTCGGGATCCGCCAGTTGCATGGACTGATGGCCGTCTCAGTCTCACAGCGAGACGCTCTTCCCCCTCCACAGCTTAGCGTTCTAATGAGCGTGGAGAATCAGAGCAGGAGAGATGCTGACTGACAGGCACCAGCTCTCCGCTCGGGGAGGTGAGAGAACCGAGCCGGCTATGTTCGATCGCTCGGTTCTCAGTGCAGAGACGGAGGGGGACAGATGCAGCATCCACCTAGGTAAGTATGATGGGTTAAAAAACATACATCACTTTTAGGATAAAAAGCCTTCTGTGTGCAGCAGCCTTCCCTCAGCCCCCCTAATACTTACCTGAGCCCCCTCTCGAACCAGCGATATAAAAGAGGTGCCTCGGCCATCTGTGACACTCCCTCCTGATCGGCCAAAGTCAGTTAGCCAATGAGGAGAGAGGGGGCGGGGCCTAACCGCGTTTCCATGCCTGAATGGACACAGGGAGCTGTGGCTCGGCACTGGTGCCCCCATACCAAGCTGCTGGCTGTGGGGACACTCAACAGGAGGGAGGGGCCAGGAGAACTGGCGAGGGACCTGAGAAGAAGAGGATTGGGGCTTCTCTGTGTAAATGCACTTCACAGAGCAGGTAAGTATAACATGTTTGTTATTTTTATAGAAAAAAAAATTTGCTTTAGTAAAACCCTAAACCCGACCGACTCCACCACAGATATGTGTAAGGAGTTAGAGTACTGCTTTAAGTCATTATAATATGTTATACAAAAAGAAATGTATTTTGCTTTGACATATATAAAGTTAGATGCAAGAATGCTATGTGCTGATACAGGATGTACATGTGGTCAGTCTGACACTTAATATAGACAATAAATAACAAAGTTATAACAAGTTAGAAGTTGGGTGTCTGGAACATTGGCAAATTGCCTAATATACGTAGCTTCATATATATTTATATTTAAACATAGCCTGAGAGATGTCTCCAGGCAGAATATGCAGTTTGTGACGTTTATGCTTATTTTTTTTATAAAGTTTATGCTTCAATCTCATTGGCTGATAATAAGAGGGAGGTTTTTCTCTCTCTGTAAGTGTATAAGATATATGCGAACCCAATAAAGCATTGTAATCTTGATTCACCATCCCTGTGTGTATGGAGTCTTGATTACCCGATCAATCAGAGAGTTCTATCCATACACCCATAAGTCCAACCCGGGTTACCAGGAAAGGAAGCGACCTAACAGAAATGGTACCAGAAGTGGGGTTCGAACCCACGCGGACATATGTCCATTGGGTTCCCTTTCTTCCCTAACTTATTTCCCATAATTATTTCACAATATCCTGTCACAATGTGCTAAAGACCTGGGACAGACCTGAAGGGTGGGATATTTTTTGGGGCCAACTAGGACTAGCTTGGTAGAAAGCATACAAAGGGGACACAAGTGTACACACTATGTTGTCTTGCAAACAAAATCCCGGGGAAGATTTTTACTCATTTTTGGTTTGTCTACATAAAATATATCATTCACTGTTCGTAGGTTTATCATTCCAGAATGTACAGAGGGTTGCTCAATGGGTATTAATGGAACCGACGTCCAACATAAAGTGACTCCTCCATTACAAGATAGTAGCTGAAACACAAGAGCAAAGCTCTCACAGGGGCACCGGCGGCCATTTTGTTGGAGTCAAGAGCTGGAATACTGCTCCAGAGCCAAACATTGCCGGTTTTCCAAGGACAAAACTCAAAATCCCGATTCGAGACGGCCTCCTATCGGGGCGAGGGGCCCAAAATCGGGATTGTCCCGGGAAAATCGGGACTGTTGGCAACTATGCATATCTGTCAAAGAAATTACCCGTGCAGGTTCAGGGGTCATCTTATGCAGAACATGGGTACTCAGCATATGACAGCACAACATACAAGTGGCTATGAAGTTATACTCTTTAACACACAGAACCTTGAAATCAAATCATGCTCAGAGACAACACCACAAGTCAGGTTTTTTAACTCTCTCTTACATCTTTCTGAGGATAACCCTATCCCACAGCATGACTGTAACAAGCAACTTCTAGAATCTACTTCACCACGTTCTGATTTAAAAGACACCCCCAACCCTGATTACCTACATGTGTTTGTAGACGGTACGGTAGCTGTACATGTCCTGACGATCACACATACAAGACTGGTTACTCAGTTGTCATGCTCCCAGACATTATCTTAGAAAGTAAACCACTGCAAGTAACTTCAGCGCAACAAGCAGAACTAATTGCTCTTACTAGAGCATGTCAACTCTTTGAAGGACAGGATGTGAATGTTTATACAGATAGCATGTGGACGCTTTATTGAAAGAGCTCCTTCTTCCTCGCCACATTAATGTAATTAAGGTTCGCGGGCACTCATATGATAAAACAGAAATAGCAAAAGGGAATGCACTCGCTGATAGGTTGATTTGTTAGGTATTCAATGGAAACTACATATCCCTTATCACCCCCAGAGTGCAGGAGTAGTAGAAAGGATGAACAGAAATATTAAAAATAAACTAAAGAAAGCGACAGGAGGAACTTTGAGAAACTGGTTAGCTTTTCTTCCCGCAATACTTTTCCAAATCCGTTCCACACCCCATTCCAGAAACGGCTTATCCCCTTATGAGATATTAGTGGGAAAACCAGCACAGAGAAAATAGACAGAAATAGGAGAGGAACCTAATCTATATTCTTTACAGGAAGAGTACGTGAAAAACCTGGTAAGTAACCTTACAGAAAATTATGACAAGGTAGCTGTCACCTTTCCTCCTCTGTCCACAGAACCAAAACATCCTTTTATACCCGGAGACTGGGTGTTGGTCAAGCAACTAGCAGCAAGAAGACACACGGGCCCGATCTTCCAAGGACCTTTTGAAGTCTTAAAAGTTGTAAGAAACAGCAGTCCTGACTGACCAGAGCCCACAATGGATCCACGCATCAAGGATAAAGAAAGCACCCTGAACACTGGAAAAGACACACAGCCACAAATGGGTCAATGGAACTCTTTCAACAGCAACTCGCCAGAGACTCTAGCCCCTCACCTATTCCCAAGACTGGTGAAGTAAAATGTCAAATTTTTTTGACCCTCCCACCCTCCAAGGAGAAAGAAAAATAGAACATTTACTATTTGCTTACTAGCATTACTTTTCACATGTGCTTTATGTTGGAAAAAGTATTTTTCTCTTTAGGAGGCCCTGCAAGAACGTTGAATGTGTTAAAAAAGATTGATATGTTTGCACGTTTAATGGATAGATGGATGAATGTGACTGACAGTGATGTAGGATTATTGAACAAGGAAACTAGGAAAATAAGGATGGAACAAGAGATAATAAAACAAAGGCAAGAAAGGATGATGGCTTGTGTGATCAAACCGAGGATAAACAGCTATGCTGTACCTATTTTAATAATTTAACTAAACCCACTGAAGATTCGACAGTACCAGACTATTATGACATAATTAAGGGACACCAGGAAGAGAGAAGGAGATTACAGGATGAAGCCCGAAACCTGGCTGATTCCTTGGATCCCCTACAAGGAGTGGGAAGATGATTTGGCTCAATATGGAACAACATATTGGGTTTCTTTAAGAAGGCAGGAATAGTGATTCTTATGATAATGGTTCGAGCATTGATTACCTACATAGTGATTAAATTGATATTTTGCATGATAGGCAGAATAATGAAAATAAGAAACCCCTCTGAAGACCCCCAATCGGTAATGGCCATGCCCTATACGAAACGTAGATGGTATAATGAATAATTTTGATGATCAATACAGACTTATAGTCTTTTATGATCAAAGGAGGGATTGTAAGGAGTAATGCCCAGTACACACGGTCGGATTTTCCGATGGAAAATGTGTGATAGGACCTTCTTGTCGGAAATTCCGACCGTGTGTGGGCTCCATCACACATTTTCCATCGGATTTTCCGACACAACAAAATCTGTTGTCGGAATTTCCGATCGTGTGTACACAAATCCGACGCACAAAGTGCCAAGCATGCTCAGAATAAATAAAGAGATGAAAGCTATTGGCTACTGCCCCGTTTATAGTCCCGACGTACGTGTTTTACGTCACCGCGTTCAGAATGATCGGATTTTCCGACAACTTTGTGTGACCGTGTGTATGCAAGACAAGTTTGAGCCAACATCCGTCGGAAAAAAATACTAGGATTTTGTTGTTGGAATGTCCGATCAATGTCCGACCGTGTGTACGGGGCATTAGAGTACTGCTTTAAGTCATTATAATATGTTATACAAAAAGAAATGTAATTTGCTTTGATATATATAAAGTTAGATGCAAGAATGCTATGTGCTGATACAGGATGTACATGTGGTCAGTCTGACACTTAATATAGACAATAAATAAGAAAGTTATAACAAGTTAGAAGTTGGGTGTCTGGAACATTGGCAAATTGCCTAATATACGTAGCTTCATATATATTTATATTTAAACATAGCCTGAGAGATGTCTCCAGGCAGAAATTGCAGTTTGTGACGTTTATGCTTATTTTTTTATAAAGTTTATGCTTCAATCTCATTGGCTGATAATAAGAGGGAGGTTTTTCTCTCTCTGTAATGCCCTGTACACACGATAGGATTTTCCGCTGGAAAATGTGTGATAGGACCTTGTTGTCGGAAATTCCGACTGTGTGTGGGCTCCATCACACATTTTCCATAGGAATTTCCGACACACAAAGTTTGAGAGCTTGCTATAAAATTTCCCAACAACAGAATCCGTTGTCGGAAATTCCGATCGTGTATACACAAATCCGACACACAAAGTGCCACGCATGCTTAGAATAAATTAAGAAACGAAAGCTATTAGGCTACTGCCCCATTTATAGTCCCGATGTACCTGTTTTACGTCACCTCGTTCAGAACTGGGGATGAGCCGAACACCCCCCTGTTCGGTTCGCACCAGAACATGCGAACAGGAAAAAAGTTCGTTCGAACATGCGAACACCGTTAAAGTCTATGGGACACGAAAATGACTAATCAAAAGTGCTAATTTTAAAGGCTTATATGCAAGTTATTGTCATAAAAAGTGTTTGGGGACCCGGGTCCTGCCCCAGGGGACATGGATCAATGCAAAAAAAGTTTTAAAAACGGCCGTTTTTTCGGGAGCAGTGATTTTAATAATGCTTAAAGTGAAACAATAAAAGTGTAATATCCCTTTAAATTTCGTACCTGGGGGGTGTCTATAGTATGCCTGTAAAGGGGCGCATGTTTCCCATGTTTAGAACAGTCTGACAGCAAAATGACATTTCAAAGGAAAAAAGTCATTTAAAACTACTCGCGGCTATTAATGCATTGGCGGTCCGACAATACACGTAGAAGTTCATTGATGAAAATGGCATGGGAATTCCCCACAGGGGAACCCCGAACCAAAATTAAAAAAAAAATAACGTGGGGGGTCCCCCTAAATTCCATACCAGGCCCTTCAGGTCTGGTATGGATATTAAGGGGAACCCCGCGCCAAAATAAAAAAAAAATTACGTGGGGGTCCCCCTAAATTCCATACCAGGCCCTTCAGGTCTGGTATGGATATTAAGGGGAACACCGCGCCAAAATTTAAAAAAAACGGCGTGGGGTCCCCCCAAAGATCCATACCAGACCCTTATTCGAGCACGCAACCTGGCAGGCCGCAGGAAAAGAGGGGGGACGAGAGAGCGCCCCCCCCAGAACCGTACCAGGCCACATGCCCTCAACATTGGGAGGGTGCTTTGGGGTAGCCCCCCAAAACACCTTGTCCCCATGTTGATGAGGATAAGGGCCTCATCCCCACAACCCTGGCCGGTGGTTGTGGGGGTCTGCGGGCAGGGGGCTTATCGGAATCTGGAAGCCCCTTTAACAAGGGGACCCCCAGATCCCGGCCCTCCCCCCTGTGTGAAATGGTAAGGGGGTACAAAAGTACCCCTACCATTTCACTAAAAAAGTGTCAAAAATGTTAAAAATGAGACAGTTTTTGACAATTCCTTTATTTAAATGCTTCTTCTTTCTTCTATCTTCCCTCATCTTCTTCTTCTTCTTCTTCTGGTTCTTCTGGCTCTTCTGGTTTCTCCTCCGGTGTTCTCGTCAAGCATCTCCTCCACGGCGTCTTCTATCTTCTTCTCCTCGGGCCGCTCCGCACCCATGGCATGGGGGAGGCTCCTGCTCTTCTCTTCATCTTCTTCTCTTCTTCATCTTCTTCTCTTCTTCATCTTCTTTTCTTCTTCATCTTCTTTTCTTCTCCGGGCCGCTCCACACCCATGCTGGCATGGAGGGAGGCTCCCGCTTTGTGACGTGTCTCCTCTTCTGACGGTTCTTAAATAACGGGGGGCGGGGCCACCCGGTGACCCCGCCCCCTCTGACGCATGGGACATGACGGGACTTCCCTGTGGCATTCCCTGTAATGCCACAGGGAAGTCCCGTCAAATCACCGTGCGTCAGAGGGGGGGGTCACCGGGTGGCGCCGCCCCCCGTTATTTAAGAACCATCAGACAAGGAGAAGCGTCATACAGCGGGAGCCTCCTTCCATGCCAGCATGGGTGCAGAGCAGCCCGGAGAAGAAAATGAAGAAGAGAAGAAGAGAAGAAGATGACGAAGAGAAGAAGATGAAGAGAAGAGCAGGAGCCTCCCCCCATGGCATTGGTGCGGAGCGGCCCAAGGAGAAGAAGATAGAAGACGCCGCGGAGGAGATGCTGGACGAGAACACCGGAGGAAGAACCAGAAGAGCCAGAAGAAGAAGAAGAAGAAGAAGATGAAGGAAGATAGAAGAAAGAAGAAGCATTTAAATAAAGGAATTGTCAAAAACTTCTCTGATCTCTTGTCATTTTTAACATTTTTGACAGTTTTTTAGTGAAATGGTAGGGGTACTTTTGTACCCCCTTACCATTTCACACAGGGGGGAGGGCCGGGATCTGGGGGTCCCTTTGTTAAAGGGGGCTTCCAGATTCCGATAAGCCCCCCATCCGCAGACCCCCACAACCACCGGCCAGGGTTGTGGGGATGAGGCCCTTGTCCTCATCAACATGGGGACAAGGTGTTTGGGGGGGCTACCCCAAAGCACCCTCCCAGTGTTGAGGGCATGTGGCCTGGTACGGTTCAGGAGGGGGGGCGCTCTCTCATCCCCCCTCTTTTCCTGCGGCCTGCCAGGTTGCGTGCTCGGATAAGGGTCTGGTATGGATTTTTGGGGGGACCCCACGCCGTTTTTTTGTTAATTTTGGCACGGGGTTCCCCTTAATATCCATACCAGACCTGAAGGGCCTGGTATGGAATTTAGGGGGACCCCCACGTCATTTTTTTTTAAAATTTTGGTTTGGGGGTTCCCCTGTGGGGAATTCCCATGCTGTTTTCATCAATAAACTTCTATGTGTATTGTCGGACCGGCAATGCATTAATAGCCGCGAGTAGTTTTAAATGACTTTTTTCCTTTGAAATGTCATTTTGCTGTCAGACTGTTCTAACCACAGGAAACATGCGCCCCTTTACAGGCATACTATAGACACCCCCCCAGCTACAAAATTTAAAGGGATAACTTGCATATAAGCCTTTAAAATTAGCACTTTTGATTTCTCCCATAGATTTTTAAAGGGTGTTCCGCAGCATTCGAATTTGCCGCGAACACCCCAAATTGTTCACTGTTCGTCGAACTTGCGAACAGCCGATGTTCAAGTCGAACATGAGTTTGATTCGAACTCAAAGCTCATCCCTATTCAGAACGATCGGATTTTCGGACAACTTTGTCCGACCGTGTGTATGCAAGACAAGTTTGAGCCAACATCCGTCAGAAAAAATCCATGGATTTTGTTGTCGGAATGTCCGATCAATGTCCGACCGTGTGTACAGGGCATAAGATATATGCGAACCCAATAAAGCATTGTAATCTTGATTCACCATCCCTGTGTGTTTGGAGTCTTGATTACCCGATTGATCAGAGAGTTCTATCCATACACCCATAAGTCCAACATGGGTTACCAGGAAAGGAAGCGGCCTAACAATATGAGACACGGAATGTGTGAGTGACTCTTCCAGATGTCCACTGACATTTTGCCAATATAAGGCCATGTATAATTATTATGGGGCCCAATGTCAGAGTACTGTACCGGCATCTCAGCATCATGTCTTCACTAATTATAAAGGTAAAGCCCAGGTCTGGTCACAAAAGGGTTTTGTTTTGGATGGAGTGTGGAAGCACTTCCATAGTGGCCCCAATTTTCAATGGATCGCGATTTAGGGGTGATCTGTGTATGGAGTGCAGGGTTTAGGGGTGATCTGTGTATGGAGTGCAGGGTTTAGGGGTGATCTGTGTATGGAGTGCAGGATTGAGGGGTGATCTGTGTACGGAGCGCAGGGTTTAGGGGTGATCTGTGAATGGAGTGCAGGTTTTAGGGGTGATCTGTGTACGGAGTGCAGGATTGAGGGGTGATCTGTGTATGGAGTGCAGGGTTTAGGGGTGATCTGTGTATGGAGTGCAGGGTTTAGGGGTGATCTGTGTATGGAGTGCAGAGTTAAGGGGTGATCTGTGTATGGAGTGCAGGGTTTAAGGGTGATCTGTGTACGGAGTGCAGGGTTTAGGGGTGATCTGTGTATGGAGTGCAGGGTTTAGGGGTGATCTGTGTACGGAGTGCAGGATTGAGGGGTGATCTGTGTATTTAGTGCAGGGTTTAGGGGTGATCTGTGTATGGAGTGCAGGGTTTATGGGTGATCTGTGTATGGTTGCAGGGTTTAGGGGTGATGTGTATGGAGTGCAGGGTTTAGGGGTGAGCTGTGTACGGGGTGCAGGGTTTAGGGGTGATTTATGTATGGAGTGCAGAGTTTATGGGTGATCTGTGTATGGAGTGCAGGGTTTAGGGGTGATCTGTGTATGAAGTGCAGAGTTTAGGGATGATCTGTGTATGGAGTGCAGTTTGGAAGCTAAACAGTGGGGACATTGAGTGGAGAGTGAACAAGTCTTGCTTTTAGACTGCTGGTGATTGCTGGGTTGCATTTTTAGGTTCTTTTTGGGGCTTTTCCTTGTAGCTTTTTAACACCTTTTTCTGACACTTTTTAAACAGCTTTTTTTTCTTTGCTTCCTTCAGCCTACTAATTAAGGGGAGTGGTTAATTGGTCACAGGTGCTTGAGGCCTATATAACCTTGTGTAGAACTCACTGTGAGCCTGCTCATCTTTGAGCTTGCTGGAACTCTGTTCAAGTGGAACTGGTCTAAGTGGTGAGTTAAAAACTAGAGTTGAAAACAGGAGGTTATAACAGGGGTCATAGTACCTATGTAGTGTGAGTACCTGAGTGTTGTCTGAGTAGTGTGTGTGGATCATTAGTACTTGTGTATTGTGAGTGCGCATAGTTCTGCGAGTGCACGTAGTTCTGCGAGTGGTCTGCGAGTGCACGTAGTTCTGCGAGTGCACATAGTTTTGCGAGTACCTGTGTATTGTCTTGTTGAGTACCTGTGTATTGTCTTGTTGAGCACATGTGTATTTTCTTGTTGAGTATTAGTGTCAGGAAGCTAGTTAGGTAATTTGGACAGGGTATAATCCCCAATCCTCATTAAATTTAATAGGTACGATGCCTGGCAGGTGTGGAGAGGCGACTCGTTGTACATCTTGCGGCATTTATGCATTCCTTGATCATCCGATCGAGAGTGAATACTGCTGTGCAAAATATAAGCACATTGTTTCCCTGGAAGCCCATGTTCTGGATCTGGGAAAGCAACTGTCAGCACTGAGAAGTCCCTCCATACTAAAGGAGAGCCAGGAACGTACACGGCAGGGGCCGGCAGGGGCCAGCACAGAGGCGAGTGGAGACAAAGATGTGCAGGCACTAGCAAAGAGTAGATGGGTGACAGCCAGGATGGGTAGAGGAGGAAGTGCCAGGGAGGCCGATCCAGGACTGGAGCATCCCAATAAGTACACTCCATTGAGTGATATTGGTGAAACTAGTCAGGAACCAGCACTGCTGGAGCTGAGGGACTCTCCTAGCTGCCGGGGGAAGAACTTCTCTGGTTAGAGTGGGGGGGGGAAGCAAAGGGAAAGGAAAGACAGATTCTGGTTGTAGGGGACTAAATTCTTAGAAGGACAGAGAGGCCAATCTGTAACAAAGACCTGAAGCGCCGAACAGTATGTTGTCTACCGGGCGCTGGGGTTCAGCACATCATGGATCTGGTGGACAGATTACTGGCATGGGCTGGGGAAGACCCAGCTGTCATGGTGCACGTTGGCACCAATGGCAAAGTCAGAGGCAGATGGATTGTCCTAAAGAACGATTTTAGGGACTTAGGAGGTAAATTGAGGAAAAGGACCTCCAAGGTAGTATTCTCAGGAATACTACCGGTACATCGAGCCACACCAGAAAGGCAGAGGGAGATTAGGGAAGTAAACAAGTGGCTGAAGAGCAGGTGTAGTAAGGAGGGGTTTGGGTTTTCGGAGGACTGGGCCGACTTTTCAGTCAATAACCGGTACTATAGAAGGGACGGACTGCACCTAAATGAGGAGGGTGCAGATCAGCTGGGAATGAAGATGGACAAAAATTTAGAGGTTTTTAAACTAGGCAATGGAGGGGTGGGTCAAGAGGTAGAAATAGTCAGTGTGGAACATATTCCAGAGGGTAGTATTGGGGGCATTAGTGGTAGGTTGACCAAAGCACATAAACCCAAGGTAAGTATAGTAGCAAGTCCTAGTTGCAATCTCAGAACACCCAATAAGAGGATAATATGCGATCGGTCTAAACTACGTGGTATGTTCACCAATGCCAGGAGCCTGGCGGACAAGATGGGTGAACTAGAGATACTGTTGTTTGAGGAGGATTTGGATTTTGTGGGAATATCAGAGACCTGGTTCAACAGCTCTCATGATTGGCTGGCAAACATTCAAGGGTGTTCCCTTTATCGCAAGGATAGAGACGGTAAAAAGGGGGAGGGGTATGCCTATATATCAAGAATAGTGTACAAGTGAATGTGAGAGATTACATCACTAAGGGAGCTAGGGAGGAGGTGGAATCCTTGTGAGTAGAGCTCCAAAGGGATGAAGCTAAGGGGAAAATAATACTGGGAGTATGCTATAGGCCCCCTAACCTGAGGGTGGAAGGGGAGACAGATCTCCTATCACAATTTGGATTAGCAGCAAGGATGGCAAGTGTTATCATAATGGGGGATTGTAACTATCCAGACATAGACTGGGCAGAGGGAACCACGCATTCATCTAAGGCTCGCCAGTTCCTAAATGTCTTGCAGGACAATTTAGGTAACAGCGATCACAGGTCAATTGGCTTCAGTATAAATCACACAAATAGGAAACATCAGGGGAATACAAAGACACTGAATTTCAAAAGAGCCAACTTCCCTAAACTACAAACCTTGCTAGAAGGCATAAATTGGGATAAAATCTTAGGAACAAAGAACACGGAGGAGAGATGGGTTTGCTTTAAGAGCATATTAAAGGGCATTAGCCAATGCATCCCATTGCGTAATAAATTTAAAAGAGCGAACAAAAGTCCCCGATGGCTTAACTCCAAAGTAAAGATGCATATAAAAGCAAAGGAGAAGGCCTTCAAAAAATGCAAGGTTGAGGTCATCATCAACATTCAGACTATATATAGAATGCAACAAGAAATGTAAGGGTGCAATAAGGACGGCTAAGATAGAACATGTAAGAGACACAAAAAAATCCCTAGAAATTCTTTAAGTATGTAAACAGTAAAAAAGGGAGGACATACCATATTGGCCTCATAAAGAATGAGGAAGGACATCTGGTTACAAAGGATGGTGAAGGTATTGAATGTATTCTTCTCCTCAGTCTTCACTAAGGAATCGGGGGGCTTCAGTAACCAAAACTGCAGTGTTTATCCTCATGACACATCACAGAAAGCACCTCTGAGGTTAACAGAGGACAGAATTAAAATTAGACTTGGGAAACTTAACACTAATAGGGCGTACACACGGTCAGACTTTGTTCGGACATTCCGACAACAAAATCCTAGGATTTTTTCCGACGGATGTTGGCTCAAACTTGTCTTGCATACACACGGTCACACAAAGTTGTCGGAAAATCCGATCGTTCTGAACGCGGTGACGTAAAACACGTACGTCGGGACTATAAACGGGGCAGTGGCCAATAGCTTTCATCTCTTTATTTATTCTGAGCATGCGTGGCACTTTGTCCGTCGGATTTGTGTACACACGATCGGAATTTCCGACAACGGATTTTGTTGTCGGAAAATTTTATATCCTGCTCTCAAACTTTGTGTGTCGTAAAATCCGATGGAAAATGTCCGATGGAGCCCACACACGGTCGGAATTTCCGACAACACGCTCCGATCGGACATTTTCCATCGGAAAATCCGACCGTGTGTACGGGGCATAATAAATCACCGGGACCAGATGGCTTGTACCCAATGGTACTTAGGGAACTCAGTCAAGTAATTGCCAGACTATTGTTCCTAATTTTTACTGACAGTCTACTGACTGGAATGGTACCAGCTGATTGGAGAGAAGTCAATGTAGCACCAATATTTAAAAAGGGCCCAAAATACATCCCTGGGAATTACAGACCAGTTAGCCTAACATCAATAGTATGTAAACTCTTGGAGAGGATAATAAGGGACTATATACAAGATTTTAGTAATGCGAATGGTATCATTAGCAGTAATCAGCCTGGATTTGTGAAGAATCGTTCTTGCCAAACCAATCTATTAACCTTCTGTAGCACCCTCTACCTGAAGGTAGGTGCTAGAGTAGGATTTTTCTAAGCTCAGGGCCAAAGTGCAGGTAAATTTAGCCAGGCCTGTGCTCTAGGCTGGGCCTGGTTGTTTTGACTTGGGACTGGGAGTGTTTGGTGTAGTGGGGGGTGTGGCCACCTGTACTCTGACTCAGAGATGCCTCCCCTGCTTTCAGAGAGATAGTTCTGGAAGAGAGGTTGGACTTGAGGTCTGAGTGGCAGGCAGCTCTTGTGAGGAGCCCTGACCAATTATCTTTTGGTATTGGCAGGGGGTAGGCCTCCCATATAAGCTGGGGTCACATGCTTCCAGGGGGAGTTCTGGAAAGAAGAAAGACAGAATGGAGTACTGAGTTGCTGTTCCGGGCGTCTCCACGTGGGGATGTGCTGAGCGCGGAGGAGGGATGGAGGAACTGCTAGGAGGGAGACCTAGATAAAGATCTTCATCTCTAAAGAAGGTATCAAGCTGCTGTGACTGGGGAACACAGGACTTGTATGCTGGAGAAGATCAAGCGGAGGAAGTAGCAGTAAAGTGGCAGAGAGTAGATGAGTATTCTGTGACTGGGGACACAGAACTATCCTTTTGGAGGTCAGTGTGACAGAAAAGGAGAAGCTATCAAGAGTAGTGCAGAATGTTGTGGCCGGGGAACACAGCATTGACAGTAATGGACTGGCTGGGAACAGTAGTCCGCCTATTACCATGTGTCAGGTCATTGGGGGGAGGTACCGTGTTATCTCTGGCCTGGTTAGCACATTGGTAATACCTTCCAAAGACTGTGTGGCTGCCTGATTCATTGAGCCATCGGGGAGAGGCTGTGTAGGCTTCCGGTTCTTTGATTCACTAAGGCAATACCATTCTGGTCTTCAAGGTGGAATTATTCAGAGTGATTCTTTCTTGTCCCAATGGAAGTAAAGAAGTAGCATTTTAGAAGCTTTGCAGTAAAGGACTTGTATCAGAAGAGAAGGAGCAACAGTCTGCAGGGAAGTTATGCAGAGGAAGGAAGCTGAGGATGCAAGATGTACATCAGTTTGCAAGGCCAAGGCCATTGAATAGTGTTCTACAATGTGCTAAATACTATATGTGCATCTATTTTCAAGCCAAGGCTGTTTAGTATTGTGATCAATACATCAAATGTTATGGGCATCTCATATCATTCCTTGTTCCGCCCAAGTTGTATCCCGCAATAAACGTAACAAAGCTGTGCAAATGGCTGTTCATTGTCTTAACTGATCGTGGGGAGTCTGGCTGCAGGGTGATCGGCGGATTGCTAAGTAACCAAATCAGCCAGCTGAGACATGCAGTTAGGGCCCAATTCCCCCGCCCTATAGGGTTAAAGGCAGATCCCATTGAGGCAATCCTAGCACAGGAAAATCTTAAAAAGACTCTATCTACACTGTATCTTGCCCTGCTAGGAGTGGAGTCACCCAAAATGAACGCGTTGTGGGAAAAGTGGCAGGCTGACATTCCTAGTCTGGACAGGTAAACCTGGGAGGAGTGCTTTGAAGATGGGTCCAAACTAGTGGTTTCCTCTAGAGATAAGGTGCTGCAAACTAAATGTATGCATCGAATATATTACACGCCGCGGAGACTGCATAGGATCTACCCTCAAAGGTCACCAAACTGCCCCATATGTCAATCCCCTGATAGCACGTATATACATATGTTCTGGACCTGTCCCCTGATTATGAAATTTTGACCTGAGGTCTTTGAAAGTATCAACATCCTTCTACAACTAACGCTACCAGTATTGCCCGAATTAGCTCTATTAGGTATACATGATGACGATCAGAGTTCCCAGTATACAAAGTTGCTTGTCTCATTTTTACTATTTTACGCCAAGAAGGAAGTCCTAAAGAAATGGGCCTCGCCTTCTCCCCCAAAGGTGGAGTCTTGGGACTCCTCTATAAATGCTGTATTACCTATGTATAAGATGACATATACAAATAGGGGATGCCTGCAGAGGTTTGACCGGATCTAGTTACCCTGGATTGAACAATTCTAATACTTCTACCAAGGAAGGCTTAGGGCGCTACCCCCAGGTAATGAGATGCCGGTGTGGGCTGTTCTCTTCCCCCTCCCTGCGATGGGGGGTATTGTTCTGATTTAATGCTCTGAAATGTATGCATATTGTAAATTGGCTGTAACACCCTTTATTTTTATTTTCTATATTATTTTTTTTTGTTGTTGTTTTCTTTATTGAATATTCTTGGATTATTCATGAACAACCAATGTATAGCTGTTAACTGTTATATGATGTCTTCTCAATAAAGACCAACCTTGTTTATAAAAAGTAACCAAATCAGCAGCCCCTAGGGGGTAGCGCTACACTTCTATGAGGAGGTGAGCTGCCATCCAGATAAAGGAATTCCCATAGACATGGTGTATCTGGATTTTGCAAAAAGCATTTGACACAGTTCCCCATAAACGTTTACTGTACAAAATAAGGTCCGTTGGCATGGACCATAGGGTGAGTACATGGATTGAAAACTGGCTACAAGGGCGAGTTCAGAGGGTGGTGATAAATGGGGAGTACTCGGAATGGTCAGGGGTGGGTAGTGGGGTCCCCCAGGGTTCTGTGCTGGGACCAATCCTATTTAATTTGTTCATAAACGACCTGGAGGATGGGATAAACAGTTCAATCTCTGTATTTGCAGATGATACTAAGCTAAGCAGGGCAATAACTTCTCCGCAGGGTATGGAAACCTTGCAAAAGGATCTGAACAAATGAATGGGGGAGGGGCAACTACATGGCAAATGAGGTTCAATGTAGAAAAATGTAAAATAATGCATTTGGGTGGCAAAAATATGAATGCAATCCAATACACTGGGGGGAGAACCTCTGGGGGAATCTAGGATGGAAAAGGACCTGGGGGTCCTAGTAGATGATAGGTTCAGCAATGGCATGCAATGCCAAGCTGCTGCTAACAAAGCAAACAGAATATTGGCAAAAAGGGGTATCAACTCCAGAGATAAAACAATAATTCTCCCGCTCTACAAGACTCTGGTCCGGCCTCACCTAGAGTATGCTGTCCAGTTCTGGGCACCAGTCCTCAGGAAGGATGTACTGGAAATGGAGCGAGTACAAAGAAGGGCAACAAAGCTAATAAAGGGTCTGGAGGATATTAGTTATGAAGAAAGGTTGTGAGCACTGAACTTATTCTCTCTGGAGAAGAGACGCTTGAGAGGGGATATGATTTCAATATACAAATACCATACTGGTGACCCCACAATAGGGAGAAAACTTTTTCGCAGAAGGGAGTTTAACACGACTCGTGGCCAATCATTAAAATTGGAAGAAAAGAGGTTTAACCTTAAACTACGTAGAGGGTTCTTTACTGTAAGAGTGGCAAGGATGTGGAATTCCATTACGCAGGCGGTGGTCTCAGCAGGGTAGCATCGATAGTTTCAAGAAACTATTAGATAAGCACCTGAACGACCACAACATACAGGGATACACAATGTAATACTGACATATAATCACACACATAGGTTGGACTTGATGGACTTGTGTCTTTTTTCAACCTCACCTACTATGTAACTATCTGTGTATGGAGTTCAGGGTTTAGGGGTGATCTGTATATGGAGTGCAGGGTTTAGGGGTGCACTGTGTACATCCAAGCCCCCCCCCGAAGTACAGAGCTCTCCTCTCCCCAGATTCCAGTTTGGAACCCCCCCATCAATACACAGCATTCCTGTGGCATCAATCCCCCCTCCTTCCCCTTCCAATACTGAGCATTCCGACCACCTAAACAACAACAGAGTGGGGCTGCAGAAGAGAAGTTGTAACTTACTGCATGTCCGTGGAACAGCTTCTGCCTGTATACATCCCCCGCCCCTCCCCCTCTGCTCTCATATAGAGATAGATAGACGAGTTGTTTTGCAGAGCAGAGAGGGTTCTCGTTGGCCATTGGGAGGAGAGCGCTGTCACTTGTAAATACAGAAGGATCGCTTGTGTATTTACAAGTGACAGTAGGGAGCAGCTCAGCAGCCAGCGCCGGATCATTGAGGTGGAGGAACTCAGCTGAAAAAAGCCAGTGGGCAGCACGGGCTCCAGAGGCAGCTGCTTTGGGCCCCCAACAATGGCGGGGCCCTGGGCAGATGCCCCGTTTGCCCTGCAATAAAGACGGCCCTGCAGAGAATACACCTCCACTCCCACCCATAGGACATCACTGTCCTCTACACGGCCTCTGACCCCACCATACATATCACACGGGGTGGGGTCATCTGCAGTAAGGAACGATTATGATGGATTGAGGATTGGGAAAATTGGTGGATTGAGGAAAATATCTATCACATATCTGAGGCTTGTACATCAGTCAAGTAACACGATTTAAAAAAAGGAGGGGTATGGAGGCGCCAACTGTGGTAGCTTGTTTATGCAAAAATAAAAGTTAGTGTAACAATTACACTTACTGGTTCGCAGGGTGGAGGTGTTTCTTTGAGATGGAAAAGTGTCCTGGGATGTGCTGTTATCTTGTTTCCGGCTCAGATTTCATTCCTTCAGGCGTCTGGATGTGGAGTCTGTACACAGGCTGAACTGCTGCATCCAGTGCATGGAAAGCTCCACGCTGACCACTCTGGAGTGCAGAAGAGGAAATGACGTCACTGATGCACGGCAAACGTCCAGGCTGGTGTTGGGGATAATGCAGGGATAGTACAGGCTACGCGCTCGGGGCTCACAGCTCCTTCTAAAGGCCATTAGAAGGAGCTGTGAGCCCCGAGCGCGTAGCCTGTACTATCCCTGCATTATCCCCAACACCAGCCTGGACGTTTGCCGTGCATCAGTGACGTCATTTCCTCTTCTGCACTCCAGAGTGGTCAGCGTGGAGCTTTCCATGCACTGGATGCAGCAGTTCAGCCTGTGTACAGACTCCACACCCAGACGCCTGAAGGAATGAAATCTGAGCCGGAAACAAGATAACAGCACATCCCAGGACACTTTTCCATCTCAAAGAAACACCTCCCCCCTGCGAACCAGTAAGTGTAATTGTTACACTAACTTTTATTTTTGCATAAACAAGCTACCACAGTTGGCGCCTCCATACCCCTCCTTTTTTCAACATTGATTATCAACAGAGGTAATGGACACCCTCTCAGGATGGCTGCCTCCTCATTCTAGAGTTTACCTGCCTTATTTTAATGTGCTATTATAGCTACCATTGTACTATGTACCTCAGACATCACATGTTGCGGAGCGCCGGAAAACCCCCCCCTTTTGTTTCTCTGCCAAGTAACACGATTTGTTCACATTATCATTGGAGAGTTCATCTTAGTGGACTGTTATTGTCTTTTGAATTCCTGGCCTATTGCACACGGAGGGTTTAATGACAATCTATGCTCAGTGGTATCACAGTTTATCAGTATCAGGTAGTGTAGAGTTAAGGCGTCTATTTATAAAAAATAAAGAGAATACCTCATGAATAATCCCTGTAAAGTGTCTACTATGTTTATTTCCTATGATCGTCAACTCCATCTAGTGGTCATTATTGCGTTATTTTCCTGATTAAAGTATTTTAGGTAAATACTACATTATGGCCACTAGATGGAGCTGACAATAATAAGAAATAAACATATTAGATAGATTATGGCGATTATTCATGACAGTTGAGGCTTTAGGATAGAATTTTCTTTTTAATATACAGACACCTTCTGCCTGACAACAATGAGCTATTCCATAGGACTTGTGGGATATGGGCGGTATGTAATATTCCCGCAGGTCATTACTGAATAGAGGTGTTCCCAGGCTCTGAGTCCTCTGAGATGGGTGTGTGATCTCCTATCAGATCCGGAGTGTGTGGAGTGAGAGTGTGAACTGAGAACGGCCAGGAAACACTTATAAAGCAAAGTGTCAATGAGTATCCACTACTGCCTCCTCCATAGATAATGACTGTCTATGTGGAGCAAATATCTATACATTCTGCCCAGAAGCGACTTCACAGACTATTCAGTGTCATACAAGCAGAATTCCAGATATAATCTTCATATATTTTATACTCTCCGATCCTCATTATTATATGTGAATGTGGTTGATGAGGTGACGGGGTGTATATGAGAATCCCCATACACAGAGATCACAAGGAAGTGGTCTTATCAGAGAGTGGTCAGAGGTTCTACGTGACATCTCATAAGGTGACCACAGAGAGAACTTTCTCTCCCAGACACTCCGCCCAGCGCAGAGACCTGCCAGTAATACCAAATATTCAGGGGAGCCGATCAGAACCATCAGAGCAACATGAACCCCATCACTGGACTGATCTGTATGCTGGGGGTCCTGCCAGGTCTGAGGAGCAAATTGTATTTATTCTTTCTTTCTCCTCTATAGTCTTGGTCATTGGTATTTGCTGTCTGTTGAAATATTTGTCTATCTATCTATCTATCTATCTATCTATCTATCTATCTATCTATCTATCTATCTATCTATCTATCTATCTATCTATCTCACTATCTACATCCATTTTTCTTTTTCTTTCTTTCCCTCTTTCTCTCCTTCATTATATCCTAATATTATATCAACCTATCTATCTACCAATGTCAGAGTACTGTACAGGCATCTCAGCATCATGTATTCATTAATTAGTGCAGGGTTTAGAGGTGATCTGTGTACGGAGTGCAGAGTTTAGGGGTGATCTGTGTACATCCAAGTCCCCCCCGAAGTACAGAGCTCTCCTCTACCCAGATTCCAGTTTGGAGCCCCCCCCCCCGTTTGCCCTACGTTAAAGACGGCCCTGATCTGGAGGCTTCTTTGATGAACAGGTCACACAACACAGAGAATACACCTCCACTCCCACCCATAGGACATCACTGTCCTCTACACGGCCTCTAACCCCACCATACATATCACACGGGGTGGGGTCATCTGCAGTAAAGGAACGATTATGATGGATTGAGGATTGGGGAAATTGGTGGATTGAGGAAAATACCTATCACATATCTAAAGCTTGTACATCAGTCAAGTAACACGATTCCTTCACATTATCATAAGAGAGTTCATCTTAGTGGACTGTTATTGCCTTTTGAATTTCTGGCCTATTGCACACGGAGGGTTTAATGACAATCTATACTCATTGGTATCACGGTATATCAGTACCAGGTAGTGTAGGGTTAAGGCGTCTATTTATAAAAAATCAAGAGAATACCTCATGAATAATCCCTGTAAAGTGTCTACTATGTTTATTTCCTATGATCATCATAATGCGTTATTTTTCTGGTTAAAATATTTTAGGTAAATACTACATTATGGCCACTAGATGGAGCTGACAATCATAAGAAATAAACATATTAGATAGGTTATGGGCATTATTCATGACAGTTGAGGCTTTAGGACAGAATTTTCTTTTTTTATATACAGACACCTTCTGCCTGACACAACAATGAGCTATTCCATAGGACTTGGGATATGGCCGATGTGCAATATTCCCGCAGGTCAGGGGCGTTGCTAAGGAGTGGCTATTGGGGCTATAGCCCCAAATCTGGGGCCCATAGCCCCGAGTCTCTTGCTGCAGGGTCCCTGCCTAACCAGCGGGTTGTGGCTGCAGCGGGCGGGCTGCATGAGAGAGGCAGATGAGAGGAGAGAAGCGAGCGGGCGGACGAGCAGAGATGACATCATCTCTTTTTGCCTGCTCCACATCACCGCTCTTCCGCCCTCACACCTGGGCCTCTTCAATGTGGGAGCGAGGTGCAGAGTGGAGCAGTGAGATGACATCATCTCTCACTGCCCGCCACACATCAGTGCTCTTCCACCCTCACAGCGCGGGCCTCTTCAATGTCTGAGGTGCGGCCGGGAGCAGTGAGATGACTTCATCTCTCACTCCCCGCCACGCATCACTGCTCTCCTGCCCTCACTAAATGGACCAGTGCTGCCAGCCTGCCACCAGTGCAGCGACATTGCACATTTGGTGGCACTGGCTGGCATGGCAAGTGACAATCCACATCAGTAAGCAAGTGACAACCCACATCTGGTGCCAGGTAACATGGCAAGTGACAATCCGCATCAGGTGACAGGTGACGTGGCAAGTGACAATCTGCAAATTGCAGGTGATGTGGCAAGTGACAATCTGCAAATGGTGGCAGGTGACGTGGCAAGTGACAATCTGCAAATGGTGGCAGGTGGCGTGACAATCTGCAAATGGTGGCAGGTGATGTGGCAAGTGACAATCCACATCAGGTGGCAAGTGACAATCGACATCTGGTGCCAGATGACAATCCACATCTAGTGGCAGGTGATGGTGGCAAGTAACAAGCTGCATCTGGCAGCAGGCATCGGTGGCAAGTGGCACGCTGCATCTGGTGGCAGGAGATGGAGCAAGTGACACGCACAGGGCTCCCACTGATTCTGCATTATGGTGAGTTGAACTATTTCATTTTATATTACAATGTATTAATAGAAACAATGTGCTCCAATCACCCCCCCGGGCCTGCAAAATCGTTGGTGACCGCTGCTATGGGCTCTAGCCCCAGATCTTTTGCAGACTTGGCAACGCCCCTGATTATATCTATCTTTCTATCTATCTTCTTTCTTTCTCACTATCTTTTTTCTTTCTTTTTCCTTCTTTCTGTCTTTCTTTCTTTCATTCTGGGCTTCTCCTCTGGGTCTCCTCTGGGTCACAGGAATGATGTTCGTTTTGCACTCCTGTGACCCGTTTTCAGCAGAGAGTGGGCTGAAGTCCGCTCTTTGCTGACGTCACTGGAATCATTCCAGGCACCGCCTCATCCCGACAATGAAATCGGGATCCGCCAGTTGCCTCGACTGATGGCAGTCTCAGTTTCTCAGGGAGCTGCTCCCCGCCCCTCCACAGCTCAGCGCTCCAATGAGCATGGAGAATCAGAGCAGGAGAGATGCTGACTGACAGGCACCAGCTCTCTGCTCGATGAGGTTAGAGAACCGAGCCATCGGCGGTGTTCGATCGCTCGGTTCTCAGCGCAGAGGCAGCGGAGGACAGATGCAGCATCCACCTAGGTAAGTATGATGGGTTGAAAACAAAAAAACATACATCTCTTTTAAGATAAAAAAGCCTTCTGTGTGCAGCAGCCTCCCCTCAGCCCCCCTAATACTTACCTGAGCCCCCTCTCGATCCAGCGATATAAACAAGGTACCTCGGCCCTCTGGGACTCTCCCTCCTGATCGGCCAAAGTCAGTTAGTCAATGAGGAGGGGGCAGGGCCTAATCGCGTCTCCATGTCTGAGTGGCTCTCTTCGGGTGCCCCCATAGCAAGCTGCTGGCTGGGGGGCACTCAATAGGAGGGAGGGGCCAGGAGAACCCGCGAGGGACCTGAGAAGAGGAGGATCAGGGCAGCTCTGTGCAAATCTACTGCACAGAGCAGGTGAGTATAACATGTTTGTTATTTTTATAGGAAAAAAAACTTGCTTTAGTAAAACC
The DNA here is from genome assembly GCF_042186555.1 of Aquarana catesbeiana. Taxonomy (NCBI): domain Eukaryota; kingdom Metazoa; phylum Chordata; class Amphibia; order Anura; family Ranidae; genus Aquarana; species Aquarana catesbeiana. Next base: position 18,200,838 of record NC_133330.1, on the reverse strand, counting down.
CTAAACCCGACCGTCTGCACCACAGATATGAGACACGGAATGTGTAAGTGACTCTTTCAGATGTCCACGGACATTTTGCCAATATAAGGTCATGTATAATTATTATGGGGCCCAATGTCAAAGTTAGGGATGAGCTTCAAGTTCGAGTCGGACCCATGTTCGGCTCGAACATCGCATGTTCGACCGTTCGTCGAATTGCGAATGATATGGGCCATTCACGCCAAATTCAGGTGGCGCGTCACGGCCCATAATTCACTGCGGCATCGCAGTGCATTGCTGGCTGATGATTGGCCAAGCATGCACTATGACCCACATGCTTGGTAAATCACAGCGCCTTCTCTACATATCATTCGCAACACCAGCAATTGTCTTCAGGTAGCTTTAGGTGCGCACTGTGCAGAGGACACAGTACACTAACTGTATGGCTCAGGGGGTTCAGTACACGCCCCACACTATATAAGGCTGCCTGCACGTCGGCCCTGTGTAGTGTGTTCCGGCATTGAGAGAGAGATAGAGAGAGAAAGAGAGACAGTGTGATTTGATTTAAGTTAGATAGAGTAGGCAGGCGAGTCAGTTAGCTGCACTTTCAGTGTATTGTGTATATATATATATGCATCCTAGGTGTTGTGTGTGTGTGTGTGTGTATATATATATATATATATATATATATATATATATATATACATACACTGTATTTAGCTTAGCTAGACCCGTTCCTGTTATTCTCTTCCTACTGACAGGCAGGCAGGTGTTTTTACAGTATTTACAGCTACCTGAAGAAAATTGCTGGTGTTCTTCTGATCCTATTAGTTCTATTAGCTACAGTATTTACAGTTAGTGTAGTGAGTCCTCTGCACAGTGTGCACCTAAAGCTACCTGAAGAAAATTGGTGGTGTTCTTCTGATCCTATTAGTACCGCAGGCAGCTCCAGTATTTACAAGTTAGTGTAGTGCGTCCTCTGCACAGTGTGCACCTAAAGCTACCTGAAGAAAAGTGGTGGTGTTCTTCTGATCCTATTAGTACTGCAGGCAGCTGCAGTATTTACAAGTTAGTGTAGTGCGTCCTCTGCACAGGGTGCACCTAAAGCTACCTGAAGAAAATTGGTGGTGTTCTTCTGATCCTATTAGTACCGCAGGCAGCTTCAGTATTTACAAGTTTGTGTAGTGCGTCCTCTGCACAGTTTGCACCTAAAGCTACCTGAATTAAAGTGGTGCTGTTCTTCTGATCCTATTAGTACTGCAGGCAGCTGCAGTATTTACAAGTTAGTGTAGTGCATCCTCTGCACAGTGTGCACCTAAAGCTACCTGAAGAAAATTGGTGGTGTTCTTCTGATCCTATTAGTACCACAGGCAGGCAGCTGCAGTATTTACAGTTAGTGTACTGTGTCCTCTGCACAGTGTGCACCTAAAGCTACCTGAAGAAAATTGGTGGTGTTCTTCTGATCCTATTAGTACCACAGGCAGGCAGCTGCAGTATTTACAGTTAGTGTACTGCGTCCCCTGCACAGTGTGCACCTAAAGCTACCTGAAGACAATTGCTGTTGTTCTGATCCTATTAATACCACAGGCAGGCAGCTGCAGTATTTACAGTTAGTGTACTGTGTCCTCTGCATAGTGTGCACCTAAAGCTACCTGAAGACAATTGCTGGTGTTTTTCCATACTAATAATACTACAGGCAGGCAGTTGATTCTGCTAGCTGCAGTATCAGTATATATATATATATATATATATATATATATATATATATATATATACACATCCCATCTTTGTGCAGCTACATCTCACTGCAGGCCATTAGTAGGTCTGGAAGGCCAACAAGGAGAGGCAGTCACAAGCCAATAAAAGTGGGCAAGCAGGTTCTGTGTCTAGAGGAAACAGTGCTGGTCATGGAGGCGGTGCATCCTCATCAGCACTTGGCCGTGGGACACGCTTGTTCTTTTTTTGGCAGCTGGCCGTGTTGAGCCGCAACATGCGGAAGACTTGGTAGAGTGGGTGACCAAGCCGTCCTCATCCTCCTCATCCTCTCTCACCCAGGCTCAGGGTAGTTTGTCCTGCAAAGCAGCTGCCAACGCGGCCTCTTCCCTCGGCTCAATGGCAGTCACTCCTTCCCTAGCCCCACCATGTCCTCCTGAGGAGTCCCCCGACCTGTTTGACCACAGTGCTGGTGTCAGGAAATGTTCCATCCGCTAGTAATATCTGTCATTTGGCATGCAGTACTGAGGTCCACCAGCAGGTGTCTCCTGGCAGTTTGGAACTGTCAGGAGAGCTTTTCCCTGCTGATGTTATGTCATCTTTGGGCCACAGTACTGGCGTCCACCAGTGGATGGATCCTGGCAGTGTGGAGCAGACAGTACCTCCTACAATCAGGTGTCACTTGATGCCAATCACAGGCCTATAAATACCCGGCAAGCACTCACATGTTAGCCTTGGTTTCTTCATTGCGCCCTGACCTGCTAGCTTGTGATCTGATCCTGATTCTGAACCTGTTCCTGTGCCCTGAACCTGTGACCCGTGTTTCTGATCCTGTCTCCCTGTCCCGATCCCTATCCTGTCCCACCTGTTACCTTGCATCCCTGCCTGCAGTCTGATCCATCCATCCTCTCCCTGTCCTGTGTTCCATACCCCAGCTGCTGATCTCCCTGTGTATGACCTTGGCCTGGCTTACGTTTATGTCTCTGGAACATCCCCTGTCCATCTGCTGATCTGTGTATGACCCTGGCTTGGCTATTGTCTATGATCCTGGTATTTCCCATTCATTGTACTTATCTATCTGTTGTTATTTGTGGGTCTCTGTCTGTGGTTGGTTATTGCACTGTGTCATATTGGAGGTGGTTGTACTATATTATTCACTTACTTTAATAAATTATTATATTTTCACAGTGTCACAGAACACACGGTTTTGGTCACACCTGTTCATGACAGTTGGGTACATGCTCCAGGAGGATGCCCAGCGTTTTGAAGGCTCCGATGATGGTACCCAGCTAGAGGAAGGCAGTAACGTGAGCCCAGAAAGAGGAGGTCAAGTTCCCCCAGCTGCAACATACTGCCAGCTTTGCTCCAGTGATGAGGAGGGAGGGGATGATTAGGTCACTGACTCCACGTGGGTGCCTGATAGGAGAGAGGAGGAGGAGGAGTCACATCTCCATCATGGCAGGATGCCCTCCAGGGGCCAGTTTAAGGGCAGCACACCGACTCCATCACATCGCAGAGCTCCGCATGTGTAGGGCGCTGCAGTCTCTGTGCGTTATTCCAAAAGTTCTTTGGTGTGGGCCTTTTTTGAGGCGAGTGCATCAGATCCCATCGCTGCTATTTGCAACATATGTCTCAAGCGTATCTCGCGTGGCCAAAACATCACCCGCTTGGGCTGCATATGCTTGACCAGACATATGTCGATCTGCCATGTAGCTTGTTGGCAAGCGTACCTAAAAGACCCACACCAAAGAACAAAGCGGACCTCTCCCTGCTCCTCATCAGTTGGGATCTCCAACCCCACTATACCTTCAGTCCTCTCTGAAACCTGCACTGAGAGGAATGAAGGTGTAGAATTAGGTGTGTCACAGCCAAGTACTTGCAGGCAATCTGCTATCAGTACACTGATGTCACATTGTACCAGGCAAATTTCCCTGCCCCAGCTGCTGCACCGCCGAAAGAAGTTCGCTCCCAGCCATCCACATGCCCAGCGGTTGAATGCTAGCTTGGCTAAATTGCTAGCACTTTAACTGCTGTCTTTTCAGTTGGTAGACTCTGCCCCCTTCCGTGAGTTTGTGGAATGTGCGGTTCCTCAGTGGCAGGCTCCTAAACGCCACTTTTTCTCACAGAAGGCGATTCCAGCTCTCTACCAGCATGTGGAAGGCAATGCTTGGCCTCGCTGGACAGGGCGGTCAGCGGTAAGGTGCATATTACCACTGACTCATGGCCCAGCAGGCATGGACAGGGACGTTACCTATCTTTCACCGTGCACTGGTTGACTCTTCTGGCAGCTGGGAAGGATGCAGGACAGGGTGCGGTAGTGTTGCAGGTTGTTCCACCACGCCTCCAAAATTCTACTAGTGGTGATTCTGCCACACCTCTCTCCTCCACCCCCTCCTCTTCTTCTTTCTCCATGGCCTCTTCCTGTGCTGTCCACGGAACCAGCGGTGCTCCGTAGGCATTCAAGGGGCTACGCAAGCAAGCAGGCAAAAAGATGCCATGCAGTGCTTGAGCTGGTGTGCTTGGGGGACAGGAGCCACACTGGGGCAGAGATTCTGTCAGCTCTGCAGGACAACGGTCACGACGGTCCAAATTACTACGGTGACTGGTGTTGTGGAGAAACCCCTATGTGTCCACGAATATAACCAAAATATGGGAGGGGTGTACCTCAATGACCAGTTGTTGGCACCGTACCTAGTTGCCCGTAAGGCCAGACACTGGTATAAAAAAGTGTCTGTATACTTATTTCAATTGGCTTTGCTGAACGCTCATGTGCCATACAGAGCTTCAAGACGGACTGGATCCTTCCTTAAATTCCAGGAGGAGATCGTCAGAGCCCTTCTGTTTCCAGACGGTGCTCTACCTCACCTTCCCAATCCAAATGCAGTAAGCCGGCTGCATAAGAGGCATTTTCCTTATGTCCTCCCGAGTACCCCTACCCAACGAGCCCCCCAAAGAAAATGTTGTGTCTGCAGAAAGCGCGGATATAGGCGTGACACCCGCTATTATTGTCCCTCCTGTCCTGACAATCCTGGTCTTTGCATTGGTGAATGTTTTAAGCACTACTATACACTAGTTGAGTTTTAGCGTAGGGTACAGCATTGCACAGACTAGGCACACTTTCACAGGGTCTCCCAAGATGCCATCGCATTTTGAGAGACCCAAACCTGGAACCGGTTACAGTTACAAAAATTACAGTTATTAAAAAAAAAAGTAAAAAAAATACACAAAAAAAAATATAAAATAAAAAAAACAAAAATAGTTGTCATTTTATTGTTCTCTCTCTCTCTATTCTCTCTCTATTGTTCTGCTCTTTTTTACTGTATTCTATTCTGCAATGTTTTATTGTTGTTATGTTTTTATCATGTTTGCTTTTCATGTATGTAATTGTTTTATACTTTACTGTTTACTGTGTTTTATTGTTAACCATTTTTTTGTTTTTAGGTACGCCATTCAGCTGCAGCGCGGATTTATTTATCTTGACAGCAACATCGTTTGGTCCCACGATACATAAAGCCGAGACTCCAGCGCTGTCGGAGGTGATTTCACCACCACAGTTACATACTTCAGCATATATGCCGAAGCATGGGGGCAGCAGGGGCGAAGGAGTGATTTGCTCCTACCTTTTGCGGGTGGATGCCCCCATGCTTCGGCATATATATATTTTAGGCACAGGTTGCGTTAAAAAATGTTTTATTTTTTACTATTTTTTTTATTTGCTTTGCAGGTATGGTAAGTCTTACTGTTATACTGTAATGTTACTTTGTTTTATTGTTAACCATCATTTGCTTAGCAGGTACGCCATTCAGTTGCAGCGTGGATTTATCTATCTTGACAGCAACAGCGTTTGCTCCCATGATACATAAAGCCATGACTCCAGCGCTGTCGGAGGTGATTTCACCACCACAGTTAAAAAATATGCCGAAGCATGGGGGCAGCAGGGGCAGAGGAGCGATTTGCTCCTAACTTTTGGGGCGGATGCCCCCATGCTTCGGCATATATAAATGGTGCATGTATGCCCATCATTAGAAGGGGGTGGATGAAGGGAGGTATTCTAATGGTGGGCATACCCACCGATCAATCTCTTTTTTCCTTCAGTCCGCAGGCTGCATGAAAAAAAAGTTTATAATATATGCCCAACAAGGACCAGCAACATACTGGTATGTTGCTGAACTTTGAGTGGTTATACCAGAATGATGCCTGCAGGTTTAGGTATCATCTTGGTATCATTCTTTTCAGCCAGCGGTCAGCTTTCATGTAAAAGCAATCCTAGCCACTAATTAGCCTCTAGACTGCTTTTACAAGCAGTGGGAGGGAATGCCCCCCCACCGTCTTCCATGGTTTTCTCTGGCTCTCCTGTCCCAACAGGGAACCCGAGAATGCAGCCGGGGATTCGGCCAGCTGACCATAGAGCTGATAAGAGACCAGAATGGCTCCAATCATCTCTATGGCCTAAGAAACCGGAAGCTACAAGCATTTCATGACTTAGATTTCGCCGGATGTAAACAGCGCCATTGGGAAATTGGGAAAGCATTTTATCACACTGGTCTTGGTGTGGTCAGATGCTTTGAGGGCAGAGGAGAGATCTAGGGTCTAATAGACCCCAATTTTTTTTAAAAAGAGTACCTGTCACTAACTATTGCTATCATAGGGGATATTTACATTCCCTGAGATAACAATAAAAATGATAAAAAAAATGAAAGGAACAGTTTAAAAATAAGATAAAAAAAGCAAAAAAAATAATAAAGAAAAAAAAAAGCACCCCTGTTCCCCCCTGCTCTCGTGCAAAGGTGAACGCAAGCATCGGTCTGGCATCAAATGTAAACAGCAATTGCACCATGCATGTGAGGTATCACCGTGAAGGTCAGATCGAGTGAAGTAATTTTAGCAGTAGACCTCCTCTGTAAATGTAAAGTGGTAACCTGTAAAGGCTTTTAAAGACTTTTAAAAATGTATGTAGTTTGTCGCCACTGTATGTTTGTGCTCAATTTTAAAGCATGTCGTGTTTGGTATCCATGTACTCGGCCTAAGATCATATTTTTATTTTCATCAAACATTTGGGCAATATAGTGTGTTTTAGTGCATTAAAATTTTAAAAAGTGTGTTTTTTCCCCAAAAAATGCATTTGAAAAATCGCTGCGCAAATATTGTGTGATAAAAAAAATGAAACACCCACCATTTTAATCTGTAGGAACTTTGCGTTAAAAAAATATATAATGTTTGGGGGTTCAAAGTAATTTTCTTACAAAAAAAAAATATGTTTTTATGTAAACAAAAAGTGTCAAAAAGGGCTTTGTCTTCAAGTGGTTAGGAGTGGGTGATGTGTGACATAAGCTTCTAAATGTTGTGCATAAAATGCCAGGACAATTTAAACCCCCCCCCCAAATGACCCCATTTTGGAAAGTAGGGAAAGTAGACACCCCAAGCTATTTGCTGAGAGGCATGTCAAGTCCATGGAATATTTTATATTGTGACACAAGTTGCGGGAAAAAGACACTTTTTTTTTTCCACAAAGTTGTCACTAAATGATATATTGCTCAAATATGCCATGGGCATATGTGAAATTACACCTTAAAATATATTCTGTTGCTTCTCCTGAGTACAGGGATACCACATGTGTGAGACTTTTTGGGAGCCTAGCCGCGTACGGGACCCCGAAAACCAAGCACCACCTTCAGAGTTTCTAAGGGTGTAAATTTTTGATTTCACTCTTCACTGCCTATCACAGTTTTGGAGGCCATGGAATGCCCAGATGGCACAACCACCCCCCAAATTACCCCATTTTGGAAAGTAGACACCCCAAACTATTTGCTGAGAGGTATGGTGAGTATTTTGCAGACCTCGCTTTTTGTCACAAAGTTTTGAAAATTGAAAAAAGAAAAAAAATACATTTTTCTTTTCTTTCTTTATTATCAAAAATAAATGAGAGCTGCAAAATACTCACCATGCCTCTCATGAAATAGCTTGGGGTGTCTACTTTCCAAAATGGGGTTATTTGGGGGGGTTTGTGCCATCTTAGCATTTTATAGCCTTCAAAACTGTGATAGGTAGAGAGGAGTGAAATAAAAAATTTACGCCCTTAGAAATCCTGAAGGCGGTGCTTGATTTTCGGGGCCCCGTAAGCGGCTAGGCTCCTAAGAAGTCCCACACATGTGGTATCCCCGTACTCAGGAGAAGCAGCAGAATATATTTTGGGTTGTAATTCCACATATGCACATGGCATGTTTGAGCAATATATCATTTAGTGACAACTTTGGGGAAAAAAAAAAAAAAGTTTGTAATTTTCCCGCAACTTGTGGCAAAATATAAAATATTCCATGGACTCAACATGCCTCTCAGCAAATAGCTTGGGGTGTCTACTTTCCAAAATGGGGTCATTTGGGGGGGTTGTACTGCCCTGCCATTTTAGCACCTCAAGAAATGAGTCATAAACCAAAAGCTGTGTAAATTCCAGAAAATGTACCCTAGTTTGTAGACGCTATAACTTTTGCGCAAACCAATAAATATACGCTTATTGACTTTTTTTTTACCAAAAACATGTGACTGAATACATTTTGGCCTGAAATTATGACTAAAATTGAGTTTATTGGATGATTTTTTTTATTACAAAAAGTTGAAAATATCATTTTTTTTTCAAAATTTTCGGTCTTCCGTTTTCGTTTATAGCACAAAAAATAAAACCGCAGAGGTGATCAAATACCATCAAAAGAAAGCTCTTTTTCTGGGAAGAAAAGGACGCAAATTTCGTTTGGGTACAACATTGCATGACTGTGCAATTAGCAGTTAAAGCGAGGCAGTGCCAAATTGTAAATGTGCTCTGGTCAGGAAGGGGGTAAAACCTTCCGGGGCTGAAGTGGTTAAGGCAGGTATGGTGGTTTGCGACAATGGCACCAACCTCCTCTCTGCCCTCCAAAAGGGACAACTGACCCATGTGCCCTGTTTGGCTCACGTCCTTAACTTGGTGGTGCAGCGGTTCTTGGGCAGGTACCCAGGCTTACAGGATGTCCTGAGGCAGGCCAGGAAAGTCTGTGTGCATTTCCGCAAGGTCATATAATGCCAGTGCCCGGCTGGCTGACCTCCAAAAGGAATTTAACCTGCCCAAGAACCGCCTAATCTGTGACATGCCCACCAGGTGGAACTCAATGTTGGCCAAGCTGCAGCGGCTGCACACACAGCAGAGGGCCATCAATGAGTACCTATGCGACTATGGCACCAGGACAGGGTCAGGGGAGCTTGGTTTTTTCTCCACGCCAGTGGGCTATGATCAGGGATGCATGCACTGTCCTGTCACCATTTGAGGAGGCCACGAGGATGGTGAGCAGTGACAGTGCATTCATCAGTGACACTGTCCCTCTTGTCCACCTGTTGGAGCACACGCTGCGTGGAATAATGGACAGGGCACTTGAGGCAGAACAGAGGGAGGAAGAGGAGGACTTCCTTACCTCTCAACGCCCCCTTTATCCAGACAGTGTTCCTGCGTGCCCGCCGATCACACAGGAAGAGGACAAGAGGAGGAGGAGGATTGTGTCAGCATGGAGGTGGAGCCTGGCACTCAGCATCAGCAGCAGTTTTCAAGGGATCATTTACAGTCCGAAGAAACCCATGGACTTGTACGTGGCTGGGAGGAGGTGGCTGCGGATCATGTCGTCCTTAGTGACCCAGAGGACTCTGGACCGAATGCCTCAGCAAACCTATGCTGCATGGCCTCCCTGATCCTGCAAAGCCTGCGGAAGGATCCTTGTATTCATGGTATCAAGGGGAAGGATGATTACTGGCTGGCAACTCTCCTTGATCCACGTTACAAGAGTAAGGTTGCGGACCATATCTTGCCATCGCAGAGAGAGCAGAGGATGAAACATCTTCAGGAGGCCTTGCAGAAAGGTTTGTGCAACGCGTGTCCAGAGCCTGGGAGGTTACAATTTCCTGGTCCTCCTGGACAACGTGTTGCTGAGACTTCGGTCAGTCACAGAAGAAACGGTGGAGAAGGTGGCCGTCTGACAGATGCGTTCTGATTCACATGGTGCAGGATTACCTAGGGGCAAGATCAGATTGGACACCTTTCCCACCGAAAATCCTCTGGATTACTGGGTCTTGAGGATGGATCACTGGCCAGAGCTTGCACAGTATGCAAATGAGCTACTGGCCTGTCCTGCATCCAGCGTTCTTTCGGAACGCACATTCAGTGCTGCTGGAGGCTTTCTAACCGATCTTAGGGTGCGCCTGTCCACCGAATCGGTCGATCAGGTTACCTTCATAAAAATGAATCAGTCTTGGATCACCAGCTACCAAGCACCTGATCCTGATGTAACCGATTGATTTTTCTTTTAATGTGAGATGCCTTCAAGACTGCCTATGCTGATGCTGAGTGACTATCCTGTTATGCTGAGTCACAATCCTCTTCCTCCTCAATTTTCATGCTGATAGCTTGTAAGAACATTTTTGGTTCTGGGCACCGCCATCAGTGCCCAAGGCCCAATTTTTCAGCCCCTGTTTAACTGGGGCGTATAATTACAATTTTTGATGCAATACTTTGCAGCAGGGCTGATTCCTGCACTCCAACTATAGTATCTGTGAGGGGTTGCAGTGTTGTGGCACCAGCACCAGTGCCCAAGGCCCAATTTTTCAGCCCCTTTTTAACAGGGGCGTATAATTACAATTTTTGATGCAATAGTTTGCAGCAGGGCTCATTCCTGTGCTCCAACTAGAGTATCTGTGAGGGGTTGCAGTGTTGTGGCACCAGTGCCTAAGGCCCAATTTTTCTGCCCCTGTTCAACAGGGACATGTAATTATAATTCTTCATCTAATATTTCACAGGAGAGCCCATTCCTGCGCCCACCAAGAGTAACTGTGAGGGCTTACAGTGTTGTGGCAACACCACCACCAAAGGCCCAATTTTTCTGCCCCTGTTCAACAGGTACATATAATTACAATTCTTGGTATAATATAATATAATAATCACAGCAGGGCCCGTTACAGCACCCACCAAGAGTAACTGAAGGGACTTACAGTGTTGTGGCACCAGCACCACCACCACCAAAGGCCCAACTTTTCTGCCCCTGTTCAACAATGGCATGTACTTACAATTCTTGATCTAATGTTTCACAGCAGGGCCCGTTCCTGCGCCCACCAAGAGTAAATGTGAGGGCTTACAGTGTTGTGGCAACACCAACACCTAAGGCCCCAATTTCTGCAGAGTATATAGGGCAGGCCCCTACTTTCAAACATCCAGCTTACAAACGACTCCTACTTGCAAACGGAAGGAGACAACAGGAAGTGAGATGAATGAATAAAATCACTGCTCCCGAAAAAACGTCCGTTTTTAAAAGTTCTTTTTGCATTGATACATGTCCCCTGGGGTAGGACCTGGGTCCCCAAACCCTTTTTAGGACAATAACTTGCATATTAGCCTTTAAAATTAGCACTTTTGATTTCGAACGTTCGAGTCCTAAAGACTTCAATGGGGTTCTAAAGTTCTCGCAAACTTTCTGTCCGTTCGCAGGTTCTGGTGCGAACCGAACTGGGGGGGTGTTTGGCTCATCCCTAGAGTACTGTCCCGGCATCTCAGCATCATGTCTTCATTAATTATAAAGGTAAATCCCAGGTCTGGTCACAGATCTGTATGCGGGGGGTCCTGCCAGGTCTGAGGAGGAAATTGTATTTATTCTTTCTTTCTCCTCTATAGTCTTGGTCATTGGTATTTGCTGTCTGTCGAGATATCTATCTATCTATCTATCTATCTATCTATCTATCTATCTATGATTATATATCTAGTACAGATCTTTGTACAGTAATTTCTCCTCTATAGTCTTGTCACACTCATCGGTCTCTTCTCTCTGTCAGGATTTCTATCACAGACAATCCATGTATGGCAGACTCCAGTAATATGGGCCACAGAGGGCGACTCCATAACCTTACCGTGTGACTATAGAATCGATGGAGCGAATGCTTCCATCGGGTCCTACAAGTGGTACAGACACGCAGTGAGGAGTGGGGTGGAGATCTCTGAGAATTATAAGTATTTCTCTGGAAGACTATCCAGAGTGGACCAAGATCAGTTCTTCCAAAGACGATCGTCCGCCATCACCCTGCACAGTGTGGAGTTGTCAGACTCCGGGATGTATTACTGTGAAGTTATATTTTATATCGGCCAAGAAATATGCGGAGAAGGAAATGGGACTTTCCTCAATGTGACAGGTGAGATCTGTATTTACTGTCCTGGTTGTGTAATTATCAATATCTGATCAATAATGAGACAGTGAGATGACCCTTCAGAGGATATCAGATAGGAAATGTAAATTTAATATAAAAATTGACATTATTTTAAAGGGGATGTAAAGGCAGAAGGTGCATTCTATGCATTAGAGGACTGATGGCAGTCTCAGTTTCTCAGCGAGCCGCTCCCTGCCCCTCTTTCTTTCTTTCCTTCATTTTATCCTAATATTCTATAAATCTATCTATAAATCTATCTATCAATCTATCTATCTATCTATCTATGATTATATATCTAGTACAGATCTTTGTACAGTAATTTCTCCTCTATAGTCTTGTCACACTCATCTGTCTTTTCTCTCTGTCAGGATTTCTATCACAGACAATCCATGTATGGCAGACTCCAGTAATATGGGCCACAGAGGACGACTCCATAACCTTACCGTGTGACTACAGAATCGATGGAGAGAATTCCAGTATTGGGTGCTACAAGTGGTACAGAAACGCAGTGAGGAGTGGGGTGGAGATCTCTGAGAATGATAAGTATTTCTCTGGAAGACTCTCCAGAGTGGACCAAGATCAGTTCATCCAAAGACGATCGGCTGCCATCACCCTGCACAGTGTAAACTTGTCAGACTCCGGGATGTATTACTGTGAAGTTGTTTTTCAGATCGGCCAACAAATATCCGGAGATGGAAATGGGACTTTCCTCAATGTGACAGGTGAGATCTTTATTTACTGTCCTGGTTGTGTAATTATCAATATCTGATCAATAATGAGACAGTGAGATGACCCTTCAGAGGATATCAGATAGGAAATGCAAATTTCATATAAAAATTGACATTATTTTAAAGGGGTTGTAAAGGCAGAAGGTGCATTCTATGCATTTAGGCCCCTTTCACACTGGGGCGGTAGGGGGCGTCGGCGGTAAAACAGCGCTATTTTTAGCGCTGTTTTACCGCGGTATTCGGCCGCTAGCGGTCCGGTTTTAACCCCCCGCTGGCGGCCGAAAAAGGGTTAAAACACCTCGTATAGCACGGCTATAGCCGCGGTATTACTGCATTATAGCCGCGCTGTCCCATTGATTTCAATGGGCAGGAGCGGTTTAGGAGCGGTGAATAAACCGCTCCTTCACTGCTCCAAAGATGCGGCTTGCAGGAGATTTTTTCTTCTCCTGCCAGCGTACCACTTCAGTGTGAAAGCCCTCGGGCTTTCACACTGAACAAACAGCGGAGGCTGTTTAGGGGCGGTTTGCAGGCGCTATTTTTAGCACAATAACGCCTGCAAACCGCCCCAGTGTGAAAGGGGCCTAAAGGAGAAGTCCAGCCTGAGCTTGTTTGTCTGGGCTTCTCCTCTGGGTCACAGGAATGACGTTCGTTTTGCACTCCTGTGACCCATTTTCAGCAGAGAGTGGGCTGAAGTCGGCTCTCTGCTGAAGTCACTGGAATCAGTCCAGGCACCACGTCATCCCGACAATGAAGTCAGGATCCGCCAGTTGTCTGGACTGATGGCCGTCTCAGTCTCTCAGCGAGCCGCTCCCCGCCCCTCCACAGCTCAGCGCTCCAATGAGCGTGGAGAATCAGAGCAGGAGAGATGCTAACTGGCAGGCACCAGCTCTCCGCTCAGGGAGGTGAGAGAACCGAGCCATCGGCGGTGTTCGATCACTTGGTTCTCAGTGCAGAGGCGGCAGGGGACAGATGCAGCATCCACCTAGGTAAGTATGATGGGTTAAAAAAAAAAAAGCATACTTTTCTTTTAAGATAAAAAGCCTTCTGTGTGTAGCAACCTCCCCTCAGCCCCCCTAACACTTACCTGAGCCCTCCCCCGATCCAGCAATATAAACGAGGTGCTTCGGCCGTCTGGGACTCTGCTCGGGTGCCCCCATAGCAAGCTGCTGGCTGAGGGGGGCACTCAACAGGAGGGAGGGGCCAGAAGAATTGGCGAGGGACCTGAGAAGAGGAGGAACGGGGCTGCTCTGTGCAGGTAAGTATTACATGTTTGTTATTTTTATAGAAAAAAAAAAACTTGCTTCAGTAAAACCCTAAAACCGACCGACTCCACCACAGATATGAGACATGGAATGTGTGAGTGACTCTTCCAGATGTCCACGGATATTTTGACAATATAAGGCCATGTATAATTATTATGGGGCCCAATGTCAAGAGTACTGTACTGGCATCTCAGCATCATGTCTTCACTTATTATAAAGGTAAAGCCCAGGTCTGGTCACATGGAGTGTGGAAGCGCTTCAATAGTGGCCCCATTTTTCAATGGATCACGATCGCACCACCGAAAGCAACAAGGGGCATAATTCGGGCATAATTTTTGCTACAGCGTGTGTACACCCTCAGCTGCTGCCTCTGCAGCTAAAGAAGGTAAGGATCGGGGCGGGAAAACTGCAGCTCAACAGCAGGGTTTTAAACCCCCCCCCCCCACTGCCAAATGCAAATAAAGGCTTATTCAGAGGCCCTGCTGCTCCTCTGAAAAGTGATCCCATTGTGTTTGACAGGTGGTGAGGAGGCAATTCTTTATTTCTATCACAAAGGATGTTTACATATATTGTGATAGGAATAACAGTGATAAAAACAAAGTTAAAGGGACCATCTAAAAACATATATATTTTTTAAAGCGCTCCCGTCCCTTCACACACATATGTCAACAGCATTTGCAGCACACAGGTGAGGTATCGCTATGAATGTTATGGTGATAGGAATAATTGTAGCGCTAGACCTAGTTGCAATCTCAGAACACCCAATATTAGGATAATATGTGACCGGTCTAAACTAGGTGGCATGTTCACCAATGCCAGGAGCCTGGTGGACAAGATGGGTGAACTAAAGATACTGTTGTATGAGGAGGATTTGGATTTTGTGGGAATTTCAGAGACCTGGTTCAACAGCTCTCATGATTGGCTGGCAAACATCCAAGGGTATATCGCAAGGATAGAGAGGGTAAAAAAGGGGGAGGGGTATGCCTATATATCCAGAATAATGTACAAGTGAATGTGAGAGATGACCTCACTAAGGGAGCTAGGGAGGAGGTGGAATCCTTATGGGTAGAGCTCCAAAGGGATGAAGCTAAGGGGAAAATAATACTGGGAGTATGCTATAGGCCCCCTATCCTGAGGGAGGAAGTGGAGACAGATCTCCTATCACAATTTGGATTAGCAGCAAGGATGGGAAGCGTTATCATAATGGAAGATTTTAATTATCCAGACATAGACTGGGCGGAGGGAATTGCACATTCATCTAATGCCGCGTACACACGACCGGACTTTATGGCATACTTGGTTCGGCGGACCGGAGTCCGTCGGACAATTCGATCGTGTGTGGGCTCCAGCGGACTTTTTTTCCCCAAAAGTTTGACGGACTTAGAAATGAAACATGTTTCAAATCTTTTCGACGGACTCAAGTCCGGTCGAAAAGTCCGCTCGTCTGTATGCTAGTCCGACAGACAAAAACCCACACTAGGGCAGCTATTGGCTACTGGCTATGAACTTCCTTGTTTTAGTCCGGTCGTACGTCATCATGTGCGAATCCGTAGGACTTTGGTTGATCATGTGTAGGCAAGTCCGTTCATTCGGAAAGTCCGTCGTAAAGTCCGTTGAAAAGTCCTCAGGACAAAGTCTGCCGTAAGGTCCGCTCGTGTGAACGCGGCATAAGGCTCGCCAGTTCCTAAATGTCTTGCAGGAAAATTTTATGGGTCAGATGGTAGACGCACCAACTAGAAATAAAGCATTACTGTATCTACTGATTACCAACAATACAGACCTGATCATGGATATGGAAATACGGGGCAATTTGGGTAACAGCGATCACAGGTCAACTGGCTTCAGTATAAATCATACAAATAGGAAACACAAGGGGAATACAAACACACTGAATTTCAAAAGAGCCAACTTCCCTAAACTATGAACCTTGCTAGAAGGCATAAATTGGGATAAAATCTTAGGAACAAAGAACACGGAGGAGAGATGAGTTTGCTTTAAGAGCATATTAAATAGGGGCATTAGCCAATGCATCCCATTGGGTAATAAATTTAAAAGAGCGAACAAAAGTCCTGGATGGCTTAACTCCAATGTAAAAATGCATATAAAAGCAAAGGAGAAGGCCTTCAAAAAATATAAGGTTGAGGGATCATCATCAGCATTTAGACTTTATAAAGAATGCAACAAGAAATGTAAGGGTGCAATAAGGACAGCTAAGATAGAACATGAAAGACACATAGCGGAGGAGAGCAAAAAAAAATCCCAAGAAATTCTTTAAGTATGTAAACAGTAAAAATAGGAGGATAGACCATATTGGCCCCATAAAGAATGAGTAAGGACATCTGGTTACAAAGGATGGGGAGATGGCAAAGGTATTGAATTTATTCTTCTCCTCAGTCTTCATGAGGGAATCAGGGGGCTTCAGTAACCAAAACTGCAGTGTTTATCTTCATGACACATCACAGGAAGCACCTCCATGGTTAATAGAGGACAGAATTAAAATTAGACTTGAGAAACTTAACATTAATAAATCACCGGTACCAGATGGCTTGCACCCGAGGGTATTTAGGGAACTCAGTCAAGTAATTGCCAGACCATTGTTCCTAATTTTTATTGACAGTCTACTTACTGGAATGGTACCAGCTAATTGGAGAAAAGCCAATATAGCACCAATATTTAAAAAGGGCCCAAAATACATCCCTGGGAATTACAGACCAGTTAGTCTAACATCAATAGTATGTAAACTCTTGGAGGGGATGATAAGGGACAATATACAAGATTTTAGTAATGAGAACGGTATAATTAACAGTAATCAGCATTGATTCATGAAGAATCATTCTTGCCAAACCAATCTACTAACCTTCTATGAGGAGGTGAGTTGCCAGCTAGATAAAGGAAGGCACGTAGATGTGGTTTATCTGGATTTTGCAAAAGTATTTGACACAGTTCCCCATAAACGTTTATTGTACAAAATAAGGGTCGTTGGCATGGACCATATGGTGAGTACATGGATTGAAAACTGGCTACAAGGGCTTCAGAGGGTGGTGATAAATGGGGAGTACTTGGAATGGTTAGGGGTGGGTAGCGGGGTCCCCCCGGGTTCTGTGCTGGGACAAATCCTATTTGTCCCCAGACTACGCCATTTGTGGTGAAACGTACGTCGGGAGGTTGACGCTCTGACGTCATCGCCATTTTCAGTGTGGACAGGTGCTCGCTATGCCGGCCGGCTGTTTGCTGTATTTTTACATACTCATGTGAGTTTTCTACCTTTATCTATTAAATCATTTTATCAGTATTACACTATGGCCAGTTCCTTTTTATTTACATGCTTGTGAGATGTCATTTTGGAGTCTCTGCTGTATCCCCCGGTTCCTTCCGCAAGCAGTCCAGAACGCCAATGGATCTCTCATACTGCTATTGAACATAAGCTGTGGTTGGCTTGCCTTGCGGTAAGCGCATTATTTGCCTGGTCATGGATCACGTAGTGTGGTGTGGTTAACTGATACTGAACACAAGCTGTTGTTGGCTTGGCTTGTGGTAAGCGCAATATTTGCACGGAGTGTGGGGTCTCATCTTCACTACGGAGTTTGCTAGTGTTCACTCTAAGTTCCCTTTTTTTCCTGCTGTATCTTTATGCACTAGTGTAAGTTTTCTACCTTTTCTAAACTTTAATTAGTTTGGCAGTATTACACTATGGCCAGTTTCTTTTTATTTACATGTCTATGAGATGGAAGTTTGGTGTCCTCATTACATCCTTTCAGCTACGATGTATACAGTCTAAGAGCACCATCTGGATTCTCCACACCAAGATGTGATATAGGCTGGTGTTCGCTTGCCTTGCGGTAAGCGCAATTATTGGGTATTTGCGGATACTGTATGAGTTGTCACTCATATTTTTTACACCATTGACTCTGGTTGGATTCACCCAAGGGGCTTTTCTTGGACTGATTTCAGATCATTACTTCACATTTTTATTTTTCTGTTACTGTATATGGACACTTATTTTTATTCGCAAATATTACATATGGACACTCATGTTTGATTCATACATACATGTGTTGACCCATGTACTTTTCATAATTTAATTTCTAATATTTTTCAACATTCTCAATCTCACTGTTTAACTGCTGCTTTTTGGGGGGTTAGTTTCTATAGGTAGCGCAGTATTTTTTTTGTTTTTTGTTTATAAAAGACCTGGAGGATGGGATAAACAGTTCAATCTCTGTATTTGCGGAAGATACTAAGCTAAGCAGGGCAATAACTTCTCCGCAGGATGTGGAAACCTTGCAAAAAGACCTGAACAAATTATTTGGGTGAGCAAATACATGGCAAATGAGGTTCAATGTAGAAAAATGTTAAATAATGCATTTGGGTGGCAAAAATATGAATGCAATCTATAAACTGGGGGGAGAACCTCTGGGGGAATCTAGGATGGAAAAGGACCTGGGGGTCCTAGTAGATGATAGGCTCAGCAATGGCATGCAATGCCAAGCTGCTGCTAACAAAGCAAACAGAATATTGGCATGCATTAAAAAGGGAATCAACTCCAGAGATAAAACGATAATTCTCCTGCTCCACAAGACTCCCCCCCCCTCCCACCGCGATCCGGTGCCCTACGCCGCTTACCGGAGCAGTCAGCAGTGGCGGAGGCAATCGGATCCTTCCCCTGGCTGTGCATGGAGATGAGTGAGGAGAAGATGGCCCCACCCATCTCCATGACACTGTAGGGTGGTAGCGAGGGCAAAACGTCACTTCCACCCATAGCTCTTGAAGGGCCATTTTTTTTTTCTTTTTTTTAAATGACAAAATTATTTATTTTATTTTTTTTTATTGCATTTTAGTGTAAATATGAGATCTGAGGTCTTTTTGACCCCAGATCTAATATTTAAGAGGTCCTGTTATGCTTTTTTTTCTATGTTTACATTCCTTGTAATAGGAATAAAAGTGACACAATTTAATTTTTTTTAAAACAGTGTAAAAATAAAAAATAAAAGGTAAAATAAATAAGAAAAAAAAAATTAAACCGCACCCCGTCCCGCCGAGCTCGCGTGCAGAAGCGAGCGCATACGTGAGTAGCGCCTACATATGAGAATGGTGTTCAAACCACACATGTGAGGTATCGCTGCGATCGGTGGAGCGAGAGCAATAATTCTAGCCCTAGACCTCCTCTGTAATGCAAAACATGCAACCTGTAGAATTTTTTAAATGTCGCCTATGGAGATTTTTAAGGGTAAAAGTTTGTCGCCATTCCACGAGCGGGCACAATTTTGAAGCGTGACATGTTGGGTATCAATTTACTCGGCGTAACATTATCTTTCACGATATAAAAAAAATTGGGCTAACTTTACTGTTTCTTATTTTTTAATTCCAAAAAGTTTTTTTTTTTTTTTTAAAAGCGTGCTTGTAAGACTGCTGCGCAAATACGGTGGGACAAAGTATTGCAACGACCACCATTTTATTCTCTAGGGTGTTAGACAAAAAATGTATAATGTTTGGGGGTTCTAAGTAATTTTTGATCAAAAAAAATGTTTTTAACACATCTAAAAAGGAGGCCCCGCTCTTAAAGTGGTAAAATATTTCTGACCCCTGCATTCTGTGCATAACACTTACATCATTGGTATTAGTGGGTGGAATAGCACCCCTTCATTGGTGTCAATAGAGGCAGGGCCGTCTTTAATATTGATTGTACCCTGGGCAAACATTTTCTTTGGGCCCCCCAGCTTCAATCAAGCCCTTCCCCCGCTCTGAGACATACAATAAATAGCAGTTAGACTCAAAATCAGGTCAGGCAGCTACTGCTATTGGTTTCCAGAGGTTACAGCATATCATTACTGCTCATTAACTAGATGCTAGAGGTTACAGCACACACTGCGACTCATTGATTAGTTGCTAGAGGTTACAGTACTTCCGCTCACTGGTTGCTAGAAGTTACATGGTTACCACTCACTGATTGGTTGCAAGAGGTTACTGCATATTATTACGCTCAGTGATTGGTTGCTAGAGGTTACTGTGCCTCATTACCACTTACCTATAGGTTGCTAGAGGTTACTGTGCATCATTACCACTTACTTTTTGGTTACTAGATGTCACAGCACATCAATACGGCTCACTGACTGGTTGCTGAAGGTTACAGCACATCATCTTCTCACTGCCTTCACACCATGGACTGGGGAGGTGAGGGGACCCGCCAATAGACAGAAAACTCCTAGATCTTGTAATTAGCAATGAGCAGAGCAAAGCACACACAGCTATGAAGGTTAACTGAGTGCAGCTAGGAAGAGAGCCCAATAGGAGCAGTATCCCTGAGGACAGGCTACCAGAAATAAATGACAAGTCATGCCGCCTGCCGTATAGCAGTGTGGAGGGGTGAGCTATGTACAGAGCGCAGGGTTAAAGTGTGTGCTATCTACAGAGTGCAGGATTGAGGGGTGAGCTATGTAAGGAGTGCAGGATTGAGGGGTGAGCTATGCACGGAGCACAGGATTGAGGGGTGAGCTATGTACCGAGTGCAAGATTTAGGGGTGAACTGTGTACGGAGTGCAGGGTTTAGGGGTGAGCTGTGTACAGAGTGCAGGGTTTAGGGGTGAGCTGTGTATGGATTGCAGGGCTTAGGAGTGAGCTGTGTACAGAGAGCAAGGTTTAGGGGTGAGCTGTGTACAGAGCGCAGGATTGAGGGGCGAGCTGTGTACGGAGTGCAGGGTTTAGGGGTGAGCTGTGTACGGAACACAGAATTGAGAGGTGAGCAGCGTACAGAGCGCAGGATTGAGGGGTGAGCTGTGTACAGAGTGCAGGATTGAGGGGTGAGCTGTGTACGGGGTGCAGGGTTTAGGGGTGAGCTGTGTACAGAGTGCAGGATTGAGGAGTGAGCTGTATACGGAGTGCAAGAATGAGGGGTGAGCTGTGTACGGAGTGCAGGAATGAGGCCTGAGCGGTGTACGGTGTGCAGGAATGAGGGGTGAGCTGTGTAAAGAGTTGCAGGTTTGAGGGGTGAGCTGTGTACGGAGTGCAAGATTGAGGGTTGAGCTGTGTGCAGGATTGAGGAGTAAGCTATGTACGGAATGCAGGATTGAGGGGTTAGCTGTGTACAGAGTGCAGGATTGAGGGATGAGCTGTGTACGAAGTGCAGGATTGAGGGGTGAGCTGTGTACGGAGTGCAGGATTGAGGGGTGAGCTGTGTACAGAGTGCAGGATTGAGGGTTGAGCTGTGTACGGAGTGCAGGATTGAGGGGTGAGCTTTGTACGGAGTGCAGGATTGAGGGGTGAGCTGTTTCTGGGGTGCAGGAATGAAGGGTGAGCTGTGTACAGAAAGCAGGATTGAGGGGTGAGCTATGTATGGAGTGCAGGGTTCAGGGGTGATCTGTGTACGGGGTGCAGTGTTTAGCAGTGAGCTGTGTACGGAGTGCAGGATTGAGGGGTGATCTGTGTACAGAGTGCAGGATTGAGGGTTGAGCTGTGTACTGAGCGCAGGATTGAGGAGTGCGCAGTGTGCCGAGTGCAGGATTGAGGAGAGAGCTGTGTATGGAGTGCAGGATTAAGGGGTGAGCTGTGTACAGAGTGCAGGATTGAGGGTTGAGCTGTGTACAGAGTGCAGGATTGAGGGGTGAGCTGTGAACGGAGTGCAAGATTTAGGGGTGAGCTATGTACAGAGTGCAGGATTGAAGGGCGAGCTGTGTATGGAGTGCAGGATTGAGGGGTGAGCTGTGTACGAAGTGCAGGATTGAGGGGTAAGCTGTGTACAAAGTGCAGGATTGAGGGTTGAGCTATGTAAGGAGTGCAGAATTGAGGGGTGAGCTATGTACAGAGTGCAGGATTGAGGGGTGAGCTATGTACCGAGTGCAGGGCTTAGGAGTGAGCTGTGTACAGAGTGCAGGGTTTAGGGGTGAGCTGTGTACAGAGCGCGGGATTGAGGGGCGAGCTGTGTATGGAGTGCAGGGTTTAGGGGTGAGCTGTGTACGGAGTGCAGGATTGAGAGATGAGCTGTGTACGGAGTGCAGGGTTTAGGGGTGAGCTGTGTACGGAACAAAGAATTGAGGGGTGAGCTGCGTACAGAGCGCAGGATTGAGGGATGAGCTGTGTACTGAGTGCTGCATTCATGGGTGAGGTGTGTACGGAGTGCAGGGTTTAGGGCTGAGCTGTGTATGGAGTGCAGGATTGAGGGGTGAGCTGTGTACAGAGGGCAGGATTGAGAAGTGAGCTATGTGCAGAGTGCAGGATTGAGGGGTGAGCTGTATACGGAGTGCAGGATTAAGGGGTGAGCTGTGTACAGAGTGCAGGATTGAGGGTTGAGCTGTGTACAGAGTGCAGGATTGAGGGGTGAGCTGTGAACGGAGTGCAGGATTGAGGGGTGAGCTGTGAACGGAGTGCAGGATTGAGGGGTGAGCTGTGAACGGAGTGCAGGATTGAGGGGTGAGCTGTGTACGGAGTGCAGGAATGAGGGGTGAGCTGTGTACAGAGGGCAGGATTGAGGGTTGAGCTGTGTACGGAGGGCAGGATTGAGGGGTGAGCTGTGTACGGAGTGCAGGATTGAGGGGTGAGCTGTGTATGGAGTGCAGGATTGAGGGGTGAGCTGTTTCCGGGTGCAGGAATGAAAGGTGAGCTGTGTACGGAATGCAGGATTGAGGGGTGAGCTATGTATGGAGTGCAGGGTTTAAGGGTGATCTGTGTACGGGGTGCAGGGTTTAGCAGTGAGCTGTGTACGGAGTGCAGGATTGAGGGGTGATCTGTGTACGGAGTGCAGGAATAAGGGGTGAGCTGTGTACGGAGTGCAGGATTGAGGGTTGAGCTGTGTACGGAGTGCAGGATTGAAGAGTGAGCTGTGTATGGAGTGCAGGATTGAGGAGTGAGCTGTGTACAGAGTGCAGGATTGAGGGGTGAGCTGTGTATAGGGTGCAGGATTAAGGGGTGAGCTGTGTATAGGGTGCAGGATTAAGGGGTGAGCTGTGTACGAAGTGCAGTATTGAGGGGTGAGCTGTGTACGGAGTGCAGGAATGAGGGGTGAGCTGTGTACAGAGTGCAGGATTGAAGGTGGAGCTGTGTACGGAGTGCAGGATTGAGGGGTGAGCTGTGTACAGAGTGCAGGATTGAGGGTTGAGCTGTGTACGGAATGCAGGATTGAGGGGTGAGCTTTGTATGGAGTGCAGGATTGAGGGGTGAGCTGTGTATAGGGTGCAGGATTAAGGGGTGAGCTGTGTACGAAGTGCAGTATTGAGGGGTGAGCTGTGTACGGAGTGCAGGAATGAGGGGTGAGCTGTGTACAGAGTGCAGGATTGAAGGTTGAGCTGTGTACGGAGTGCAGGATTGAGGGGTGAGCTGTGTACGGAGTGCAAGATTGAGGGGTGAGCTGTGTACGGAGTGCAGGATTGAGGATTGAGCTGTGTACGGAATGCAGGATTGAGGGGTGAGCTTTGTACGGAGTGCAGGATTGAGGGGTGAGCTGTGTACGGCGTGCAGGATTTAGGGGTAAGCTGTGTACAAAGTGCAGGATTGAGGGGTGCGCTGTGTACAGAGTGCAGGAATGAGGGGTGAGCTGTATACAGAATGCAGGATTGAGGAGTTAGCTGTGACCGGAATGCAGGATTGAGGGGTGAGCTATGTACGGAGTGCAAGATTGAGGGGTTAGCTGTGCACGGAGTGCAGGATTGAGGGGTGAGCTTTTTCCAGGGTGCAGGAATGAAGGGTGAGCTGTGTACAGAGTGCAGGATTGAGGGGGGGAGCTGTGTGTGGAGTGCAGGGTTTAGGGGTGATCTGTGTACGGGGTGCAGGGTTTAGCAGTGAGCTGTGTACAGAGTGCAGGATTGAGAGGTGATCTGTGTATAGAGTGCAGGGTTTAGGGGTGATCTGCGTATGGAGTGCAGGGTTTTGGGGTGATCTGTGTACATCCAAGCCCCCCCTCCCAAGTGCAGAGCTCTCCTCTCCCCAGATTCCAGTTTGGAGCCCACCCCCCATCAATACACAGCATTCCTCTGGCATCAATCCCACCTCCTCCCCCTTCCAATACTGAGCATTCCGACCACCTAAATAACATCAGAGTGGGGCTGCAGAAGTGGAGTAGCACTTACTGCATGTCCATGGAGCAGCTTCTGCCTGTGTACATCCCCCGCCCCTCCCCCTCTGCTCTTGTATAGAGATAGATGAGTTTTTTTGCAGAGCAGAGAGGGTTCTAAACTGCCATCAGGAGGAGAGCATGGTCACTTGTAAATACACAAGCATCGCTTGTGTATTTACAAGTGACAGTAGTGAGCAGCTCAGCAGCCAGCGTTGGATCATTGAGGTGGAGGAACTCAGCTGAAAAAAGCAGACGGGCAGCACGGGCTCCAGAGGCAGTTGCTTTGGGCCCCCAACAATGGCAGGACCCTGGGCAGATGCCCCATTTGCCCTGCGGTAAAGACGGCCCTGGATGTAGCACAATTTGGAATGTTTTATTCTTCCTTGTTTATATGCTTAGATTTAGCAGAAAATGTGTGTATTTAACGAGAGGTAGAAATAGAAACCTCAAAGACCCAGTGCAAGAAACCTGGTGGTTCCACCACTGTCTAGAGGACTACAAATCCAAGCAATACAGTAACAATGCAGAATACCACCAGCTATAGGGGGTGTATATAGAGAGATGACTGCACTGTACTGTGTTGTAAAGAGATCCATGCATTGTACTGTATACAGAGAGACCCATGCATTGTACTGTATACAGAGAGACCCATGCATTGTAAGATCCCTTTCATGGGAAATAGGAAAAGGTGGACACTTTTGTCACCATCTATACTAGGCTATCCTCACTCTACAGAGGTCTCAGGTCACATGATACCTTTCTGGTCTAGGCATGCCTTATATCTGTGACAATAAAAGTAGAGAGATGAGAGGAGGGTTCCCCCACTAATTGTTTCTCCATTGTGCTGTATTGGGGTTGGTCTATAAATGGCTAGATTTGCCTCCTACATTGTGTGCAATATCTACCATTTCCCTTTTACATTCTGTTGACGTCTTCTGTAGCTTTATTCCTGGCCGACTATTCTCTGCATTCTCTGTATTTATGCATCTGTTGCCTCTCCATATGAAAACACAATGGGGTTGATTTACTAAAGGCAAATAGACTGTGCACTTGCAGTTGCCCTCTGCAAGTGCAGTTGCTCCAGAGCTTAGTAAATGAGGTAAGGCTTCACTTTGCAAAGAGTACCCAATCACGTGCAAGGAAAAAAAACAGCATTTCTGCTTGCACATGATTGGATGATGGAAGTCAGCAGAGTTTCTGCTCATTTACTAAGCACTGGAGCAACTGCACTTGCAGCGTGCAACTGCATTTTGCAAAGTGCACAGTCTTTTTGCCCTTAGTAAATCAACCCCAATGATTCCCATCATGGGATGCCCTGTCTATCTGTGTATATGTAATAATAATAATAATAATAATAATAATAAATAGTGCACTAATTCAAGAAGCCATGTAGCAAAAATAGACAAATATGCAGGAATTACTATCCCTAATTTAAAAAAATAAATAAATTTTAAAAAAAGCAGTAATATGCGATAATGTTGTGAAACAAAGTTTCTTTAATCTAATATTCATCAATTAACAAATATTAACATATAATGAATGAATGGATTAGATCTTTATAGAATAATTGCGTTGAATATATGTATATATATATATATATATATATATATATATATATATATATATATATATATATTTATATTTTCTAGGTATGGATAAAGTGAAATTATATAAGCTTTTATACTTGTAAAACTATACATATTGTTATAAGCATTTCTATGGATAGCCAACATGTGTTAGTAATTAATTTGAGTTGGTTTCCCTCACCTTTCCCCATCACATGAGTAGAAAGGTTTCACACTTCTTAAGATGCAAAAGATTGTGTATATATGAGAATATAAGCTTGTTATATTACAGTATTTCTTGATTAGGATATTAATAAGAACATTGGGGTTTCAATTAATATATAGTTATATTAGTTCTGGGAGAAGATTTGACAAGAGATTCATTCATTATAATTATTGTTGCTTTTTATATTCAATAAAGTTTTTCCAATTTTAATAGAGTGCAGGAAGAAAAATAAGACGAAGAAAAAAAAACCTCAAGATCTATAATAGTAGAGAAACTTCTAAAAACAATTGACTTTTGACTACTGATGAAATAATTTATCCATCAGATATATTGCAGTTTTATATATAAACATTTTTATGTGACGTGATTTGTTTATCATATCAAGATGAGATATTTTTTACACATCAACTTTTACAATCACATATAGTGTATTTTCAGAGTTGGAAGGGTTAAACATCCATCCATAGAGTCATTTTAGTTAGGAGGAACATCTGGTGTTAATTAAGATAACAGTACATTTTTTTCTAAAGTCATATAGACAAGTTAGGACTAACTTTACATTGATATATGTATATATATGAATATGTATTCATTTTTAAAATCATCTCACATATATGAATGCATTGAAGTTAAGAAACATATTTTAAGTTCAAATTTTGACAAGATTATTTGAAAGGTTGTATGGAATAAAGATTTATGCTAAACACAATTTGGGGGAAAGTATGAAACATATATTTCTGAAGTGACATCCATACTTCAAAGTATTGTACAACAATGTTACATTTACGAATTTATAAATGTAATGGTAAAAGAAAATAATAAGGGTGACATTTTTTTTATGGTATTTGAAGCAAAGGGTTTAATAAGTTCACTTTTCCTTATATAGAATCAAAATTGAAAATATTTTCAAATCAATTATCTTAAGATCTAAAATATATATATATATATATATATATATATATATATATATATATATATATATATATATATATATATATATATATATATCTATATATACACATACATCTATATCAATAAATCTATATCAATAAATCAATTATCTTAAGATCTATATATATAGATATATATCTATATATACACATACATCTATATATATATATATATATATATATATATATATATATATATATATATATATATATACACATACATATAGATATATATATGTAGAATTTGATCTTATGTTAAAGGAAACTTATATTGTATATGTTACATGGTTTCACACATTGTTCTTGTATTAGATGAAAGTGAAAGGCCGTGGTTACCTGTTTGTTTAAATGGTAGGAAAACTAAATGGACACCATTTTGGGACCATTGGCATTTATACAGCGATCCATGCTATAAAAATGCATTGATTACTGTATAAATGTCACTGGCAGGGAAGGGGTTAACACTAGGGGGTGATCAACGGGTTAACTGTGTGTCCTATGGAGTGATTCTAAGTGTAGGGGGAGGGGACTCATAAGGGGTGGAGACCAATTGGTGTTCCTCTGTACTAGGATCACATGATCGGTTTCCTCTCCTCTGACAGGACGTGGATCTGTGTGTGTACACAGGACCTCGGCTACCTTCTGGAAGCATGTCTTACTGCATTGTGGTGACCAAGAGAGAACTTCAGCACGGAGCCAATCAAAAGAGGGGTTGTGCCTCTGTAACTAAGGATAACCAATAACCAGTGGAAACTTAAGTGAGGAAATAACTTGGAATTTGATTATCTCATGGTGAAGAGCCCCTATGGCCATGGACAACGGAACCATCTCATGAGTCACATGGGCAGGCTGTAGAGGTCTCCCATCAAGAGCCTCGATGGCAAGTGGAGTGTCATGCAGCTGCAGCGGAATCAAGTGCTTCGATACAAAGGCAGCATCAATGAATAGGCTTGCAGCCCCAGAGTCGATTAGAGCCTGTATCTCGACGGGTTACGGAAACCAGCGGCTTAGTCTTTGAGTCTGGAGTCAATGAGGATGGCAAACCTGATCAACTTCTCCAGCTCAGTGGGTATATCTCGGGCTGCTATCTCATCCTTGATGGTACCTGAGAGACCATGAGAAAAAGCAGCCATAAGGGGCCTCATTGTTCCACGCAACCTCTGCTGAGTACAGAATTCAATGGCATAGTCAGCAACAGTTCTCATACTCTGTTCAATGGACATGAGGCATTTGGCAGCAGAAGCGGAGCGTGCGGGAATGTCAAATGCCATTTTAAACAAATCCAAAAACTCAGGGTAGCTCAAGACAACAGGTTTTGCATCTCCCATAGAGGGTTTGCCCAGGCCAAGGCTCTCTCAGAAAGCAAAGATATCACAAAACCTACTTTGCTTCTGTCCATGGGAAACGCCTGGGGCAGCATCCCAAAGTATTGGACTAGATAGCCCCAAAATCACTGGGGAAGAGGAGCGGAACTAGACATACCTCTTACAGAGATAATACTCAAGGCGGGTGCCTGCACAGAGACTGGAGCAGCAGCAGGGTCGGCCTGCAACATAGGTTGTACCGGGGTGGCCACAGTGGGAGATTCCAGGTAAGTCATGCGACTTAGGAGCATTTGTAACGCCATGGCAAACTGATCCATGTGGTGATCCAGTTCATCCAATCTGGAAGAAATGTTACCAACAAGTGGATTGACTGCATCTTCTGAATTCATGGCCTTCGCCTACTGTCAGAAACCATGAAATCAGGCCGAGACAGAAGTACAGTTAAATCACACTTTTCTAATAATAAAAGTAAAAAAGAACAAACATAGTCAAAACATAGCCAAAGTTCAGTAACCTGAATGGATAGTCAGCCAAGCCAGAAGTCAGGGATCAATGTAGTGGAACAGCAAGCAGGATCTGGAGCCAGAAGGGATGTCAGCAAAGCAAGTCTTGAACAGGATTGCAGGAAATAGTTTCTGTGATGTTGACAAAGGCGAAGGCAGAGATCCTCTGGACTGGATAGCTTAAGTAGGCAGGACTGACAAGCAGGATATCATCAACAGCTGAGTAACTATGGAGAGATAGGAGCTGGCAATTAGCTGACAGCTGAGTAGCCAGCTCAGAGAAGGAAGGGCTGAGCCCAGCCCTGACAATTTTGCATTAGTAAATTCAAAATAATGATACTGCATTCTGTTTCAGGATCTGACTTGTAGGTCACCAAAAGAAGAGAAATTGAATATTTCTAGACCTTCCAGATGAAAACAAACCCTTGAAGCTTAAGAATATTAGTTCTGGGAGAAGATTTGACAAGAGATTCATTCATTATAATTATTGTTGTTTTTTATATTCAATAAAGTTTTTCCAATTTTAATAGAGTGCAGGAAGAAAAATAAGACGAAGGAAAAAAAACCTCAAGATCTATAATAGGAGAGAAACTTCTAAAAACAATTGACTTTTGACTACTGATGAAATAATTTATCCATCAGATATATTGCAGTTTTATATATAAACATTTTTATGTGACGTGATATGTTTATCATATCAAGATGAGATATTTTTTACACATCAACTTTTACAATCACTTATAGTGTATTTTCAGAGTTGGAAGGGTTAAACATCCATCCATAGAGTCATTTTAGTTAGGAGGAACATCTGGTGTTAATTAAGATAACAGTACATTTTTTTCTAAAGTCATATAGACAAGTTAGGACTAACTTTACATTGATATATGTATATATATGAATATGTATTCATTTTTAAAATCATCTCACATATATGAATGCATTGAAGTTAAGAAACATATTTTAAGTTCAAATTTTGACAAGATTATTTGAAAGGTTGTATGGAATAATGATTTATGCTAAACACAATTTGGGGGAAAGTATGAAACATATATTTCTGAAGTGACATCCATACTTCAAAGTATTTTACAACAATGTTACATTTACGAATTTATGAATATTAAGGGGATTGATTTATTTGGTAAAAGAAAATAATAAGGGTGACATTTTTTTTATGGTATTTGAAGCAAAAGGTTTAATAAGTTCACTTTTCCTTATATAGAATCAAAATTGAAAATATTTTCAAATCAATTATCTTAAGATCTAAAAGCATGTATGGATACGAATGAGATGCGGTTGTAAATTGATTTAGATAAGAAAATGATTAAGATAATCAATATTGTTTAATCAATAATTTTGAGAGGGAAATGTTAGACAGTTTCTTTAATGTAATATCTAATATTCATCAACTAACAAATATTAACAAATGAATGAACGGATTAGATCTTTATAGAATAATTGAGTTGAATATATATATTTATATCTTCTAGGCATGGATAAAGTGAAATTATATAGACTCTTATACTTGTAAAAGTATACATATTGTTATAATCATTTATATGGAGAGCCAACATGTGTTAGTAATTAATTTTTAAAGATAAAGTGGGGGTCAGATTTTAGGAGTAAAAAACTAGTAACAGAAAGACAGTTGAGCAGAGGTTTTTTCAGACATCACAAGACATTGAAGTAAGTACACAAGACATTGATTCAATCTTCATCATAAGAATATAATACACTATTGATGTTATTTTTACATTCTACATTTTGATATTGTTCATGTAATATTTTGCTATTTTTATTATTACATCAATTTTTGAGTTTTTACACAAGAACTGAATGGACCATCAATATGAATTATTGAATATATCAATATTAAAGGGGTTGTAAAGGTAATTAAAAAAAAAAAAAGAAACATGTTATACTTACCTTCACTGTGCAGCTCGTTTTGCACAGAGTGGCCCCGAACCTGGTCTTCTGGGGTCCCTCGGCGGCTGTTTCAGCTCCTCCCCGCAAGAACTAACCACCTTAATGCGAGCTCCCTCGCATGGTGGTTAGTTCTTGCGGGCGCGCTCCCGTGATACAGCCGGCGGCTATAGCAGCTCACTGTATCACTCGGCCCCGCCCCCCGGCGCGCCGCATCATTGGATGTGATTGACAGCAGCGTGAGCCAATGGCTGCGCTGCTTTTAATCCATCCACTGTAGCCAATCAGCGGCCAGGCTGAGCGGCGAAATGGATGTCGGGAGCGAGCGGCTGACTTTCGAGGGGTCAGGTAAGTAAAACGGGGGGCTGGGGGCGGCGGTATTGTCGGAAGTTTTTTCACCTTAATGCATAGAATGCATTAAGGTGAAAAAATTTTTACCTTTACAACCCCTTTAATACCATAAAAATGATATTTAACAAATAATTATCCCTCATCTAATTCAAGAAGCTAAGCAGCAAAAATAGACAAATGTGCACAAATGCCTATTCCTAATAAAAAAAAAAAAGACAAAACAAAAATTGCAGTAATATGCGATAATATGTTAAACAGCGATAAAGTGCACTAATTCAAGAAGCTAAACAGCAAGAATAGACAAATATGCATAAATGATTATCCCTAATTAAAAAAAAATACAATAATATGCGATAATATGTGAAACAGTTATAAAAGTGCTCGGATCAAAAGCAGATATTCATCTGATTTTACATAAAAAATAATTAAATATCTGCTTTTGATTTTAGCACTTTATCACTGTTTCACATATTATTGCATATTATTGTATTTTTTGTTTTTTTGGGGATAGTCATTTATGCATAGTCATTTATGCATATTTTTCTATTTTTGCTGCATAGCTTCTTGAATTAGTGCACTTTATCATTGTTTCACAACGTTATCACATATTACTGCATTTTTTTTAAAAGACATATTTGTCTATTTTTGCTGCATAGCTTCTTGGATTAGCGCACCATTTATTATTATTATTATTATTATTATTACATTAACAAAAATACACAGGGAATTACATGATGGGAATCATTGTGTTTTCAGATCAAGGGGCAACAGATGCATAAATACAGAGATTACAGAGAATAGCCGGCCAGGAATAAAGCTACAGAAGATGTCAACAGGATGTAAGAGGGAAAAGATAGACATTGCACGAAATGTAGGAGGCAAATCTAGCCATTTAGAGACAAACCCCAATACAGCACAATAGAGAAACCAGTAGTGGGGAACCTTGATTTCTACCTCCCTGAGTTCCATATCAGATCTCATGGTCACCACTCCCAAAGTGATTCTATTGCTGCCCCAGCACCAATTAAAGAAAAACCTTACACACAGCAGGGAGCAATTATAAAAATACAGCCACAGTGACCCCCTTTGGTGGGATGACTATTATACAACATAACTGAACCAGAACTTGCAGCAGACTTGCAGAATGTTTGCAAAGAAAGTTGATCTGGAGTCATACATGCGGACTTGCTGCAATTGTGCATCAAACTTGTGAAGCCTGGCAAGTCTAGCAAGAGCTTAGCAAGTTATTTTCAAACTTGCAGCACAATTACTTGCTATCTGGGCTGGTGTCGGTGTGGATTGGACTCACCAGAGGTTGTTTAATACAGAGTCTATTGAGGCTGCTCTGGGGATTATTGGGAGTGAAGAGCAGAACTTCTGGTGGACTCATTGTATAGGAGATATTCTGGGCTTTGAGTGACAATTATTCCAGACACAGAACACATCTATTTATACATCTTCCATCCTGTGTTTTAGCATCAGCCTCAATTTCTGGACCTCCCCCATTCAGCGTCCCGAATATCATTAGAATGGCCCTGGGGGTTCTGCTGGTCCTGGCTGCCCTGTCTGTCTACTGTTTCAGTGGAGGTGAGTAGAATTTTCTCCTGCGCACCTTCTATTGAATATCTCGCTGTTTGGGTTATTTCATTTATATACTCTATATACAGAGAGATTTATGTATTTGTATATATATTGTCCTGCAGATAAGAAGAATGGGAATCATGACTCGGAGAGCAAACAAAGTGAAGTGAGACTCAACATGACTTTCTTCCAACCAAACGCTCAACCTTCAGAGGAGACTATGGTATAGACCAGGGGTCTTGAATTAACATTTACGGAGGTCCGGTCAGCAAAATTTACGGAGGTCCGGTCAGCAAAATTTACGGAGGTCCGGTCAGCAAAATTTCCTTCCAGCAGAAGTCTGAATCTCATTAGCACTATAACACACCATGGTCCCCCTTTACATGATCGTCTTCAGTGTACCTTTCACATCGTAGTCCCCTTTACATCACAGTCCCCTCTTTAAAGCAGTTCCACAGTGTCCTCAGTTCCTCTTCACAACACTGCCCCCCTTTATATTTCAGTGCCCATTACACCACACAGTGCCCCTTTACACCATATAGCGCTCATTTACACCCCGTTACACCATGCAGTACCACTTTACACCACACAGCTTCCTATTAAACCACACAGCTCCCCTTTACACCCGTGTAACACCACACAGTGCCCCTTTACACCACTGTTACACCACGTAGTTCCCCTTTACACGACTCAGTGCCCCTTTACAACACACAGTGCCCTTTTACACCATGGTTACACCATGCATTGCCCTTTTACACCACTCAGTGCCCCTTTACACTACACAGTGCCCCTTTACACCACTCAGTGCCCCTTTACACCGCACAGCTCCCTTTTACACCACACAGCGCTGCTTTACACCCGCTTTACACCACACAGTGCCTCTTTGCACCACACAGCGGCCTTTAAGACAGTGCCCCTTTTAATGCAAGCCTCCCTTGCACAGCCCTATAGTACCTTTGCCAGGGCAGAGGCACAAATCATCCTGGGGTGTCCTCTCCCGGGTCTCCAGCCTGGCCACCGATGTCATCCTCACAGCGGGTGGGAGGAGTTGAAGATCAAGACTGGGGGGTGGGAGCTGCCCAAGTTATCATGTTAACAGGATTACCCGGCTTTTAATATGAAAAGACTCTCTCCTAATCAGGACAGAGAGTGGGAGTCTTTTCATTTGAACAAGCCGAGTAATCACCATGTTGTTAACATACCTTGTGCCGATCGGGAGAGAGCTTCCAACCCTCAGTCCCAATCTGCAGCTCCTCCCACCCAGTGTGAGCATGACTTTGGTGGCTGGGGTGGGAAGACTCACAGCCGTGGCAGTGGCATGGCCATGGTCCAGACAAGACTGTCACTTGGTCCGGTTCCAGATCGCAGTCCGCCATTTAGTAACCACTGGTCACTAGTATAGACGATATTCAACCCACTGAGCTGTGATAAAGGAATGTCAGATATCAGGATGAGATTGGGGGAGCTTTGAGGAAATCAGTGGAGCAGAGACACCCTGAAAATTATGTCTCTGATTGGCAATTGTTGTCTTACTACCCATGAAAATGCTGATTACATTGGCTCAACGTATTATATTGTAGGAATCTTTAACTGCTTGCTGATCGCTGCACACAGATGTACGTCGGCAGAATGGCACAGGCAGGCAAATGGGCGTACAGTTAAAATGCGTCCCTTTAAACATGCTGCCTATGGGGCACGCTTGCACGCCCGCCGCACGCTCTCGGGAGCATGCCTGTAGGTCCAAGGAACTCAATGTTCACCAGGGTGGCCCACGATTGCGGTGTGGAAAGGTAGAATGGGGAGATGCCTATGTAAACAAGTCATTTCCCCATTCTGCCTTGTGACATGACAGGGATCTACTGCTCCCTGTCATCGGGAGCAGTGATCGCTGTCATGTCAGTGGAAGCCCATCCCCCCACAGTTAGAACACCACTCTAGGGCACACTTAACCCCTTGATCGCTCCCTAGTGTTTAACCCCCTCCCTACCAGTGTCATTTACACAGTAATCAGTGCATTTTTATAGCACTGATCGCTGTATAAATGACAATGGTTCCAAAATAGTGTCAAAAGTGTCCGATGTGTCCGCCATAATGTCGCAGTCCCGATTAAAAAAAATAATAAAAATGACATAAATCTATCCCCTATTTTTTAGACGCTATAACTTTTGCGCAAACCAATCAATATACGCTTATTGCGATTTTTTTTTACCAAAGATATGTAGAAGAATACATATTAGCCTAAACCGCGAAAGTAATTTGTTTTTTTATATATTTTTGGGGTATATTTATTATAGCAAAAAGTAAAAAATATTGCTTTTTTTTCAAAGTTGTCACTCTTTTTTTGTTTAATAGCGCAAAAAAAAAAATACCACCAAAAGAAAGCTCTATTTGTGGGGAAAAAAGGACATCAATTTTGTTTGGGCACAACATCGCACAACTGCGCAATTGTCAGCTAAAGCGACGCAATGCCGAATCGCAAAAAATTCTCTAGTCAGCAAGTGGGTAAAATCTTCCGGGGCTGAAGTGGATAAAAACACCCTCAGCAGCTGCACCCCCTTCTGGCCAAATGATCCATCATAATATTCCTATGATTCACCACCATATTCTAACCTACTCACATGCTCTCAGTTCCCCAGCACTGCCCCGCCTCCTCCTTCTATATATTCCTAATATATAGATATATAGAGCAGCTCCATCCCTGCAGGATCTGCTGGAACTGACAGATCAGCTGCACATTCACTGGCAACAATCTGGGAAATGATGTCCTTCTTCCTCCTTTGGACCATAAAATGCCTCCAGTTATCGGTGGTGGGCCGGCTTGACAAAGAGGAGGTCCTTTGAAATACGTTGCCACCCTGCCATAATGTGAAGCCATTCCATGAGTGTACAGATCGGTGGCGGATGCTGTTTCCTGTCTGCTAAATGGGTCCACCTTTACCAGGGCTTGTCAGCTGCTGTATCACATAGTAACCTTGGATTGCCTTCTACATTGGGCTCTCTGTACATACTTTGGTTAGACACAAGCTGATTCACTGTAAGTGTGCTATTGCTTTTACCAAAATAAATGTATACAGCTTTTAAACGTGATCCCATGCCCTTGTCTGTCTTTCTTTTTACAGAAACACAAATGTTATTTTTTTTTTGTATGTTTTTATTAAAAACGTTTGTGGTAAAAATAGCAGATGGTGGCACACAGCACAACGCCAATATAGTAAGATAAGAATGACATGGATAATCTGGTGTATATGTTGGCTCAGGACAACCACCAGATTCTTTTCAATGGAAACTGGGTCAAAATGGGACTACATATCAGGTGAAAGAATTCAAGCAGCACACACACACCCACAGACTGCTATAGGTGCTGTATTCCATGAAGAAGGACCTCCAGTTTAGGGGTAAGCCCCATTGTGAATGTCCTAAGCCCACTTACTCAGTAGTAAAGTCCCAGGAACATTCGTCTCATGGTTTGTTCTTTCCTTGGGATGGAATAATGGAAGGTGTCAGTCACTGTATAGTAGAATCTAGAAAGGAAGGGAAGGGGAGTGGAGGGGACAAAGGATAGCCATACCCCTCAACAATCCCAGATTCTATAGACCTTTCCTAGGATTTTAATACAATCTCATTGGATCCAGACTGTGTTCTACTGCCAACCACATGCTGGAATGCCCATTTCTGTACCTGGCTTGGGCTCCTTTGATGCTTTGTCAAGCAGATTGACCTGCTGCCCAATGGGAACACTACAAAGGGATCTTTGATGCAAAGCCCCAACCACTCCTGACAACAGTGTAAACCAAACACTCAATGCTGCTGGGGAAAGGGGCCTGACTTTCCAGGAAGACACCATCTTGAAGACGCAAGTTGGCTGTGGGCTGGCAGATTTGGGTTCCAGTAGTGGACTGAGGTTGGTGCCATCTGCTGTAAGAGTAATGACTAAGAGCTGCAAGTGCCGGGTCCTTCCGAGCTCTCCTCTCTGTTCAGAGTCCTTTAACTCCCTTCCCCAACACACTTTTACTGATAATAGCAAATATAATAGTTTTATAGATTATCTATTGTGGTCATTAATATTGACAATATGGATATTCCAAAATCTATTTTAGTTTTCATATTAGAGCTTATATTAACTGTAATAATAAACCCAAATACATCTACATGTTCATGTTCCCAATAAATCAATAAATAAATAAAAATATTCACAAAAAAATAGCTGCTTCTTTGTCATGGGCGTTTATATTTATTGATTTTGAATGTGACCATGTGGTGATTTATTTAAGTTTATTAGAACGTCTTTATTAATGACACTCAGATTTTAATAGGCATGTTTTATTCTTTTGTTTAAGGGCCTATTCAAAAT
Source organism: Aquarana catesbeiana (assembly GCF_042186555.1). NCBI lineage: Eukaryota > Metazoa > Chordata > Amphibia > Anura > Ranidae > Aquarana > Aquarana catesbeiana. Next base: position 18,164,136 of record NC_133330.1, on the reverse strand, counting down.
GTTACATGCATTTCAGCATAGTATAACCGTGTACAGTGTTTGCTGGGAGGATGATTCTACCTTTCACTGATGTTGATTAGGGATGGGCTGTCTGTTTGAGTCGAACGTGAGTTTGACTCGAACATCGGCTGTTCGATCGTTCGACGAAGATCGAACATTGTGGGCCGTTCGCGCCAAATTCGAGCGGCGGATCACAGCCCATAATGCACTGCGTCATCACAGTGCATTGCTGGCTGATGATTGACCAAGCATGCACTATGACCCGCATGCTTTGGCCAATCACAGTGTCGTGAGTGAAGAGAGCCATAATTGGCCAAAGGCGATTCAGTTAGCTGCAGTGTATATTTAGTATATATATGCATCCCGGTTTTGTATAATATATATATATATATATATATATATATATATATATATACTGTATACAGTTTAGCTAGATCTCACTGCAGACCATTCCTGCTGTACTGTTTCTAATATACTTTAGGCAGGCAGTTGATTCAGTTAGCTGCAGTGTATTTCATATATATATATATATATATATATATATATATATATATATATACAGTCAGTCTAGTATATATATATACATACACTGTATACAGTTTAGCTAGATCTCACTGCAGACCGTTCCTGGTGTACTGTTGCTAATATACTTCAGGCGGACAGGCGATACAGTTAGCTGCAGTGTATTTAGTATATATATACACATCCCGGCTTTGTATATATATATATATATATACACTGTATACAGTTTAGCTTCATCTCACTGCAGACCGTTCCTGGTTTACTGTTTCTAATATACTTCAGGCAGGCAGTTGATCAGCTAGCTGCAGTGCATTTAATATATATATATATATATATATATATATATATATATATATATATATATATATATATATATATATATATACAGGCTTGTATGTGTATATATATATATATATATATATATATATATATATATATATATATATAGTCTAGCCAAGCCTATACCTGACTGTCGGCCATTCCTGGAGTATTCAAAGACACTTTCAGGCAGGTGACTCAAGGAGCTGCAGTTCATTTAATATATATATACAGGCTTGTATATATATATATATATATAGTCTAACCAAGCCTATACCTGACTGTAGGCCATTCCTGGAGTGCGTGTTCAAAGACACTTTAACCGGTTCAATACAGGGCATTTTCACCCCCTTCCTTCCCAGACCAATTTTTAGTTTTCAGCGCTGTCGCACTTTAAACGACAATAGCGCGGTCGTGCGACGTTGTACCCAAACAAAGTTGACATCCTTTTTCCCCACAAATAGAGCTTTCTCTTGGTGGTATTTGATCACCTCTGCTGTTTTTGTTTTTTGCGCTATAAACAAAAGAAGAGTGACAATTTTGAAAAAACTCAATATTTTTTACTTTTTGCTATAATAAATATCCCAATTTTTTTTTTTAAACTAATTTTTTCCTCAGTTTAGGCCGATACGTATTCTTCTACATATTTTTGGTAAAAAAAAATCACAATAAGCATATATTGATTGGTTTGCGCAAAAGTTATAGCGTCTACAAAATACAGGATAGATTTATGGCATTTTAAAAAAAATTGTATTTATTTTTTTTTTTTACTAGTAATAGCGGAGATCTGCGATTTTTTTTTTTCATGACTGCGACATTATATTATAAAATTGCATTGATTACTGTATAAATGTGATAGGCAGGGAAGGGGTTAACCACTAGGGGGACATGAGGGGTTAAATGTGTTTCCTAGGGGAGTGATTCTAGTTGTAGGGGGTGGGGACTCACAAGGGGAGGAGACCGATCAGTGTTCCTCTGTACTGGGAACACAGATCGGTCTCCTCTCACCTGACAGGACGTGGATCTGTGTGTTTACACACACAGATTCACGGTCCTGCTCGGTTAACGGGCAATTGCGGGTGCCCGGCGGACATCGCGGCCGCCGGGCACGCACAACGGGTCCCGAGCAACGCGGCGGGGGCGCGCCCCCTAGACGGCCGGGAAGCCCAGGACGTCGTATGACGGCCACCCAGGATGGGAGATCCCATTTGTGGCCGTCATATTACTATATGCGGGTATTGAAGTGGTTAACCACTACGCATCCGCGCTATGGCCGAATGACGGCCACAGCGCAGACCTGAATTCCCGGGAGGCCATCATATGATGGCCTCCCCTGTGCACGCTCCCTGCGCGCGCCTTGCAGGGCGTGTGCCAGGCGCGCTGTAATCCCCGAGTCACTGAGACTCGGCTGTTCACCGATCCGAGTAAGGGGCTGGTCCCGGCCCCTTACCATGTAATCAGCTGTCGGCCAATGACAGCTGATCACATGATGTAAACAAAAGATCGGTAATTGTTTTTTTTTTACTCACGCTGACAGCGTGAGTAGAAAAAAAAGCCAATCACCGGCTCGGATGTCAGGGACATCGGTCCCCAAGTGGAAGAGGCACATCTGCCTCATCAGTGCCACCAAATAGTGCCACCTAACAGTGCCCACAGTGCTACCTAACAGTGCCCACAGTGCCACCTAACAGTGCCCACAAGTGCCACTTATCAATGCCAACATGTGCCACCTATCAATGCCCACAAGTGCCACCTATCAATGCCCACCTATAGTGCCAATCACTGCCACCCATCAGTGCCCATCACTGCCGCCTATCAGTGCCCATCACTGCCACCTCATCAGTGTACATCAATGAAGGAGAAAATTGACCCGTTTTAAACAAAATATAAAAAAATAAATTTTTTTTTTTTTAATTTAGTTTTTACATTTTTTTAACAAAAAGTAAAAACTGCAGAGGTGATCAAATACCACCAAAAGAAAGCTCTATTTGTGGTGAAAAAATGATAAACATTTAATTTTGGTAAAGTGTTGTATGACCACGCAATTGTCATTCAAAGTGCGTCAGCTCTGAAAGCTGAAAATTGGTCTGGATAGGAGGAGGGTTTAAGTGCCCTGTAAGCAAGTGGTTAAGGCAGGCAGGCAGGTGACTCAGTGAGATGCAGTTCATAAAATATATATCCACTGCATTGTAGTCCAGCCAAGCCTATACCTGACTGTAGGCCATTCTTGGAGTACGTGTTCAAAGACACTTTCAGGCAGGTGACTCAGTGAGCTGCAGTTCATTATATATATATATATATATATATATATATATATATATATATATATATATATATATATATATATACCTGACTGTAGGCCATTCCTGGTGCATTGTTTTTAGTAAACTTCAGGCGTTCTAATTGTACAGTATGTCTGCAAGGCCACCAAGGAGAGGCAGACGCTCGCAGGCCAATAAAAGAAGGACATGCAGGCTCTGTGTCTACAGCCAACAGTGCTGGTCGTGTACATGGTGCATCCTCAGCATGTGGCCGTGAGGCACGCTTGTGTTTTTTTTCAGCAGCTGGCCGCGTTGAGCCACAACATGCACAAGAGTTGGTAGAGTGGATGACCAAGCCATCCTCATCCTCCTCATTCTCTTTCACCCAGGCTCAGTGTACTTTGTCTGCCAATGCAGCTGCCAAAGCGGCCTCTTCCATCAGCTCAATGTCATCAGTCACTCCTTCCCTAGCCCCACCATCATGCCCTGAGGAGTCCCCCGAACTGTTCGACCACAGTGTAGGGTACATGTTGCAGGGGGATGTGCAGCGTTTAGAAGGCTCTGAGGATGGTACCCAGGTTGAGGGTGAAGGCAGTAACGTGAACCCAGAGAGAGGGGGTGCCCACGAAGGACAAGAAACTGGCAGTCATGTTCCCCCAGCTGCAGCATACTGCCAGGTTTGCTTCAGTGGCGAGGAGGGAGGGGATGATGAGGTCACTGACTCTACGTGGGTGCCAGATAGAAGAGAGAAGGAGGAGGCACATCTCCAATGAGGCAGGATGCCCTCCAGGGGCCAGCTTAAGGTCAGGCAACCGACTGCATCACACCGCAGAGCTCTGCACGTGCAGGGCGCTGCTGGCTCCATGCGTTTTTCCAAAGTTCTTTGGTGTATGCCTTTTTTGAGACGTGTGCAGCAGATCGCACTGTTATACATATGTCGAGCTCCCCTGCAGTCCGTTGGCAACAGTACTTAAAAGACCCACACCAAAGAACAAGGCGGACCTCTCCTTGTTCCTCATCAGCTGGGATCTCCAACCCCACTATAACTTTTAGTCCTCTCAGAGACCTGCACTGAGAGGAATGAAGAATTAGGTGTCCCAAGCACTTCTGGGCTATCTGCTAGTGGTAGACCAACATCCGATTGTAGCAGGAAAATTTCCCTACCCCAGTTGCTAAACCAGCGAAAGAAATTCGGTCCCAGACATCCACATGCTCAGCGGCTGAATGCTAGTTTGGCTAAATTGCTAGCACTCCAACTGCTGCCTTTTCAGCTGGTAGACTCTGCCCCCTTTCGAGAATTTGTGGAATGTGCGATACCTCAGTGGCAGGTTCCCAAACGCCAATTTTTTTCTTGGAAGGCCATTCCGGCTCTCTACCGACATGTGGAAGGCAATGTCTTGGCCTCATTGGACAGGGCAGTCAGAGGTAAGATGCATATTACCGCTGACTCATGGTCCAGCAGGCATGGACAGGGATGTTACCTTTTTTTCACGACGCACTGGGTAACCCTGCTGGCAGCTGGGAAGGATGCAGGACAGGGTGCAGTATTGTTGGAGCTTGTTCTGCCACCACACCTCCAAAATGCTGGTAGTGGTGATTCTGCCACACCTCTCTCCTCCACCTCCTCCTCCTCTTCTTCCTCTATGGCCTCTTCCTGTGCAGATTTGTTCTCGGAACCAGCAGTGCTCTGTAGGCATTCTAGGGGCTACGCAAGCACTCAGGCAAAAAATGCCATGCGGTGCTTGAGTTGGTCTGCTTAGGGGACAGGAGCCACAATAGGGCAGAGATTCTGTCAGCTCTGCAGGGGCAGTCTCAGAGGTGGTTGACGCCACCCCAGCTTCAGCCAGGAATGGTGGTTTGCGACAATGGCACCAACCTCCTCTCCGCCCTCCAACAGGGACAACTGACCAGTGCCCTGTTTGGCTCACGTCCTTAACTTGGTGGTGCAGCAGTTTTTGGGCAGGTACCCGGGCTTACAGGATCTCCTGAGGCAGGCCAGGAAAGTCTGTGGGCATTTCCGCCGGTCATATAATGCCAGTGCTCGGCTGGCTGACTTCCAAAAGGAATGCAACCTACCCAAGAACCGCCTCATCTGTAACATGCCCACCAGGTGGAACTCGAAGTTGGCCATGCTGCAGCGGCTGCACACGCAGCAGGGGGCCATCAATGACTACCTGTGCGAGCATGGCACAGGACAGGGTCAGGGGAGCTTGACTTTTTTCGCCACGCCAGTGGCTCATGATCAAGGATGCATGCACTGTCCTGTCACCATTTGAGGAGGCCACGAGGATGGTGAGCAGTGACAGTGCATGCATCAGTGATACTGTCCCTCTTGTCTTGTCACACGCTGCGTGGAATAATGGACAGGGCACTTGAGGCAGAACAGAGGGAGGAAGAGGAGGACTTCCTTACCTCTCAAGGCCCCCTTTATCCAGACAGTATTTCTGTGGGCCCACCCATCTCACAGGAAGAGGAGGAGGAGGATGAGGATTGTGTCAGCATGGAGGTGGAGCCTAGCACTCAGCATTAGAAGCAGTCTTCAAGGCATCGCTTCCAGTCCCCAGAAACCCATGGACTCGTAGTAAGTGGCTGGCAGGAGGTGGCTGCGGATCAGGTCATCCTTAGTGACCCAGAGGACTCCGGACCGAATTCCTCAGCAAACCTATGCTGCATGGCCTCCCTGATCCTGCAAAGCCTGCGAAAGGACCCTCGGATTCATGGTATCAAGGAGAGGGATCAGTACTGGCTGGCAACTCTTCTTGATCCACGTTACAAGGGAACTTATCCAGCTGTTGCAGAGGGAGCAGAGGATGAAACAACTTCGGGAGGCCTTGCAGAAAGGTTTTTGAAATGTGTTTCCAGAGCCTGGGAGGTTACAATTTCCTGGTACTCCTGGACAACGTGTTGCTGAGGCTTCGGTCAGTCACAGACAGAGCAGTGGAGAAGGTGGACGTCTGACCGATGCGTTCAGACAATTTTTTAGTCCGCAGCCCCAAGGTCTGATCAGTTCCAGCAACCATCGCCAGCGTCTGTTGTACATGGTGCAGGAATACCTAGGGGCAAGATCAGACTTGAAGACCTTTCCAACCGAAAATCCACTGGGTTACTGGGTCTTGAGGATGGATCACTGGCCAGAGCTTGCACAGTATGCAATTGAGCTACTGGCCTGTCCTGCATCCAGCGTTCTTTCGGAATGCACATTAAGTGCTGCTGGAGGCTTTGTAACCGATCACAGAGTGCGCCTGTTCACCGACTCAGTTGATCGGCTCCCCTTCATAAAAATGAATCAGTCTTGGATCACCAGCTACCAAGCACCTAATGCTGATGTAACCGATTAATTTTTTTATGAATGTGAGATCCCTGCAAGACTGCCTATGCTGATGCTGAGTGACTATCCTGTTATGCTGAGTGACTATCCTATTCCTCCTCAATGTTCATGTTGATAGCTTCTAAGAACATTTTTGGTTCTGGGCACCACCACCAGTGGCTAAGGCCCAATTTTTCTGCCCCTGTTTAACAGGGGCGTGTAATTACAATTTTTGCTGTAATATTTTGCAGCAGGGCTAGTTCCTGTGCTCAACAAGAGTATCTGTGAGGGGTTGCAGTGTTGTGGCACCACCACCACTGCCTAAGGCCCAATTTTTATGCCCTTGTTTAACAGGGGCGTGTAATTACAATTTTTGATCTAATATTTCACATCAGGGCCTGTTCCTGCGCTCAACAAAAGTATCTGTGAGGCTTTATAGTGTTGTGCCACCACCACCACTGCCTAAGGCCCAATTTTTCTGCCCCTGTCTAACAGGGGCATGTAATTACGATTCTTGATATAATATTTCACAGCAGGGCCCGTTCCAGCACCCACCAAGAGTAACTGTGAGGGCTTACGGTGTTCTGGTATCACCAACACCTAAGGCCCAATTTTCCGCTGTGTATAGGGCAGGCCATATAATTTATACAGGCGGTCCCCTATTTTAAAAAATCTGACTTACAAACAACTCCTACCTACAAACGGAGGTAGACAACAGGAAGTGAGAGGAAATCTACGCCTAGGAAGGGAAATTCTCTCCTGTAAGAGTTAATATGGGAAAAAGTGTCTCCACTGATTTATCACCAATCCGTGTTTCCCTTAAAAACCCCAAATTTTCAAAATCCAATTGTCATTGGGACAGAAAGTGAGGTGAAATCTTCTGAACAGGGGCACAGACAGCAAACAATTGTTACAGGGGTGATAACCCTTCCCTATGTTTTCCAAAAAGCCTTAAAATAGATTTTTTGGCTGGAGCTACACTTACAAAATGTACCTGTTCCAAATTACAAACAGATTCTACATAAGAACAAACCTACAGTTCCTGTATTGTTTGCACCACCTGTATACTGCTGTTCAGAGTATAGTGCGGGGGGTTCCCCTTAATATCCATACAAGGCCCAAAGGGCCTGGTAATGGGCTGGGGGGGTACCCATGCCGTTTGTCTCACTGATTTTCATCCATATTGCCAGGACCCGACATTACATTAAAGCTTCTAGCAGTTTTAAATGAATTTTATTCCTTTAGAAATGTCATTTTGTGCAGGGACTGTTCTAAGCACAGGAAACATGCGCCACTTTACAGGCATATTATAGACACCCCCCAGGTACGATATTTAAAGGAATATTTCACTTTTATTTTTTCACCATTTTCACCATTAAAATCACTGCTCCTGAAAAAACTTTAGTTTTTAAAACTTTTTTTTTCCATTGATACATGTCCCCTAGGGCAGCACCCGGGCCCCCAAACCCTTTTTAGGACAATAACTTATTATCATATATAGCATATTAGCCTTTAAAATTCCCACTTTTGTTTTCTCACGTTCGAGTCCCATAGACTTTAACGGTGTTCGAATGTTCACGTGAACCTTCGGTCTGTTTGCATGTTCTGGATGCGAACCGATCCGGGGGGTGTTCAGCCCATCCCTAATGTTAATGATGGGGAATTCTTTCACCCACTGAAGCAACATCATTTGTTCCCTTCCACTAACTGCCATGGACTGCTGGGGAAAGTATAATACATACTTCTGACCTTTGCACTCTGTATATTGCTATGTGCATTCCACTCCTGATCTCTGCATTCTATAAGCTATGATGTACATTACATACTGACTGCTGCACTGTATATGTTGTGATTTATGTTGTATACTCCAGACCACTGCGCTCTATAAGCTGTGTTGTGCAATACATACTCCTGACCTTTGCACTGAAAACTGAGTCAAGAAGGGTCTACATATCGGGTAAATGAATTAAGGCAGCTCACACACGCACTGCTATGGGTGCCCAATTCCATAAAGATGGACCTCTAGTTGAAGGGTACCCCCCATTGTGAATTTTCTAAGCCCACTTAAGGTCCCAGGAACATTCGTCTCAGGGTTGGTTCTTTCCTCAGGGTGGAATAATGAAAGGTGTCAGTCACTTTATAGAAGGATCTAGAAAGGAAGGGAAGGAGAGGGGAGGGGACAAAGGATGGCCATACTCCTCAACAATCCCATATTCTACAGTCCTTTCCTAGGATTTTAATACAATCTTATTGGATCTAGACTGTGTCCTTCTGCCAACTGGGTGCTGGAATGTCCATTTCTGTACCTGGCTTGGTCTCCTTTGATGCTTTGTCAAGCAGATTGACCTGCTGCCCAATGGGAACACTACACCGGGACCTTTGCTGCAAAGCCCCAACCATTCCTGGCCGGTATATGATATTCCCGCAGGTCATTACTGGATAGAGGTGTTCCCAGACTCTGAGTCCTGTTAGATGGGTGTGTGATCTCTTATCAGATCCGGAGTGTGTGGATTGAGATCGTGAATTGAGAACGGTCAGGAAACACTTATAAAGCAGTGTCAATGAGTATCCACTATTGCCTCCTCCATAGATAATGACTGTGGAGGAAATATCTATATATTACACCCAGAAGTGGCTTCATAGACTTTTCAGTGTCATACAAGCAGAAGCTGCAGAATTTCAGGTATAATATTCAGGTATTTTATACTCTCCGACCCTCATTATATGTGAATGTGGTTGATGAGGTGACGGGGGGTGTATATGAGAATCCCCATACACAGAGATCACCAGGAAGTGGTCTGATCAGAGAGTGGACCAGAAGTCTACATGACATCTCATAAGGTGACCACAGAGAGAACTTTCTGCTCCAGACACTCTGGAGACAGGCACCAGAGAGAGGCTTGGATTGCAGCCGATCAGGCGAGGGATGATGACGTCACTCGATATGCGACGCGTTTCCTAAGCTGGCTCGCCGTAAGTGGTATACTAATTTTTTATCAAGTTGTATTGTGTAACATATATGTTGTAAATATGTAGACATGCAACCCTTGCTCCATTCTTATCTAGACTCTGTATGTCATAACATGCATAGGGGTCATTTTCCTTTTCCTCCCCCTCCCCCCTTCCCTCCCTTTTCAATTCCCCCCCCCATATTTTTCTCTCTTTCCCCTCCCCTTTCCCCCTCCCCCCCCCTTCCCCTCCCTCCCCTCTCCCCACATATATATATACGTATGTATATATCAATACCAATACTATTTATATGGATGCGCACCATCGCATGCATGTACCACATATACATACCCTTATATGTCACCCATTTCATGTAGCGATTGGTCTCTTTCTTTTAATACTATTTTCCACAACTAATATGAGTTTGAATCCACCTATCTATATGCAGCATACACCATATTGTTGTCGCGCATATATATCCGCACACATATGCTTGCTAACATACTTGTCTTATGTTTATTATATGACACATATGGTCATTATTCATTCCCCCATATATACAATCTCTCTAGTTTCCTCCTTTTGGTTGCCTTACAGTCCTCGCCCTGTGTCGATTACAAGACCTTATAGCTATTACTCATTCTTTTTTATATATATATTTTTTTCCCGTTTTTTTTCCTTTAACTGCATTATAGCCCTCTGCCCCCGTTTATCCCATTCATTACATCCGTGTATATCATGATCTTATCTTTCCCTTCTTCACCTTCGTTCCCTTTCCCCTTCCCTCCCATCTTGGCCAATAGTTTTTTCCCATTAGCATAATATATCCCTTCTCATTGTTTTTTTTCCTCGATTCCCTCCACTGCTGACACCTCTATACACTAGGTTTCAGGCCCATCCCTTACTTCGCCCCCTTCCCCATCAGCGCTCTCCATTTATACTTCCTCTTCAGCTCCCAGCCAATCAGCTTGACAAAGGAGCGCCGCCGACATACCACTCACGGTGAGCCAGCTTAGGAAACGCGTCGCATATCGAGTGACGTCATCATCCCTCGCCTGATCGGCTGCAATCCAAGCCTCTCTCTGGTGCCTGTCTCCACTGTTCGGCCGAATACATCCAGCGTCCACAGACTGCCCAGAGCTTCTACCATCCACTAGCCGAGAGAGATGACTCCACGGATCCCCTTGATTGCCTTGGGACATTCTTTTTGCCTATAACTTTCAACCAAAATGTGAGTGCATCACCAGCTGTTGCTGTAATTTTAATAAATTTTTTAAACGTCTGCACCCAGAGGCGCCTCTTTCTCCTTGTTTTATAGTGCTACTGGGATATGGCTTTCACTCCCATTGGAAGGCTGCCTTGAATGTGGATTTTACACTTTATTCCTGCCTCCTTCATCTGCAGTGTTACATCACGGACTAACCTTTTCATTTGTTGTTATGGAATTTCCTTTTCCCATTTGTCTATGCACATCACTGTATAACTAGGATTTTTTTGTCTTTTTTTGCGCCGACTACTTGCTGTATTGCTCTATATTCAGAGGAGCCGACCAGAACAACATGAACCCCATCACTGGACTGATATGTATGCTGGGGGTCCTGCCAGGTCTGAGGAGGAAATTGTATTTATTCTTTCTTTCTTTCTTTCTTTCTATCTATCTATCTATCTATCTTTCTTTTTCTATAGATCGATCTATATTTTTATTTATCTATCTATCTATGTATATTTCTTTCTTTTTTGTAAAGATCTTTGTACAGTGATTTTTTCTCTGTCTCTTCTCTCTGTCAGGATATCTATCTATCTATCTATCTATCTATCTATCTATCTATCTATCTATCTATCTATCTATCTATCTATCTATCTATCTATCTATCTATCTATCTATCTATCTATAAATCTATCTATAAAAGTCCAAATGCAGCGCTGAAGGTAGGAGATAAATGAGGAGAAGGTGGGTATAGATGGATGTAGGGATGAAAAACCTCACACCAAATTCCAAGTGTAATGAAACAGACACCATCGTGCTGACAAATATATCTTCTTATGAGAAGTCAGGTATAATCAAGCATTGGGGTATATGCCACATCCAATAGCTCCTGCAGGCAGGATCACCATCAGCTTTCACATAGGGAGCAGAGTGGAAACTCTGGGGGATATAAGGATCCCCTGCAGATTCCCAATAGCCATTAATGAGATAGCATCAGACTCCAATACCAGTCAATGGAAATGATATCTGCCATATAAGAAAACAAGAAGGGACATAGTGAAGTCCATGAAAGCAATTCTCACTTTGTTAAAAAATAAGGGGGTACTCACAAGTGAAAAATGAATACAGGCGTATAAATAAAAAAAGACGTGGCGTGGTGATGATGTGAGGACGCTACCATGCCACTACCACGGTCTTTTGTGATTTTTTTATTTATATGCCTGTATTCATTTTTCACTTGTGAGTAGGGATGAGCTTCGACCGGATGTTTGCCAGTTCGCCGAACATCAAACAATTTGGGGTGTTCGCGGCAAATTCAAAAGCCGCAGAACACCCTTTAAAAGTCTATGGGAGAAATCAAAAGTGCTAATTTTAAAGGCTTATATGCATGGTATTGTCATAAAAAGTGTTTGGGGACCTGGGTCCTGCCCCAGGGGATATGGATCAATGCAAAAGAAAGTTTTAAAAAGGGCCATTTTTTCGGGAGCAGTGATTTCAATAATGCTTAAAGTGAAACAATAAAAGTGTAATATTCCTTTAAATTTCATACCTGGGGCTGTCTATAGTATGCCTGTAAATTGGCGCATGTTTCCCGTGTTTAGAACAGTCTGACAGCAAAATGACATTTCAAAGGAAAAAAAGTGATTTAAAACTACTTGCGGCTATTAATGAATTGCCGGTCCAACAATACACATAAAAGTTCATTGATAAAAACGGCATGGGAATTCCCCACAGGGGAACCCCTGAACCAAAATAAAAAAAAAAAAATGATGTGGGGGTCCCCCTAAATTCCATACCAGGCCCATCAGGTCTGGTATGTATATTGAGGGGAAGCCCAGCCAAAATTTAAAAAAAGAAAATGGCGTGGGGTCCCCCTCAAAATCTATACCAGACCCTTCAGGTCTGATATGGATTTTAAGGGGAACCCCGCGCCAAAATTAAAAAAAAATGGCGTGGGGTCCCCCAAAAAATCCATACCAGACCCTTATCCGAGCACGCAACCTGGCAGGCTGCAGGAAAAGAGGGGGGACAAGAGAGCGCCCTTCCTCTCCTGAACCGTACCAGGCCACATGCCCTCAACATTGGGAGGGTGCTTTGGAGTAGCCCCCAAAACACCTTGTCCCCATGTTGATGGGGACAAGGGCCTCATCCCCACAACCCTTGCCCGGTGGTTGTGGGGGTCTGCGGGTGCGGGGCTTATCGGAATCTGGAAGCCCCCTTTAACAAGGGGACCCCCAGATCCCAGCCCTCCCCCCCCTGTGTGAAATGGTAAGGGAGTACCCCTACCATTTCACAAAAAAACTGTCAAAAATGTTAAAAACGACAAGAGACAGTTTTTGACAATTCCTTTATTTAAATGCTTCTTCTTTCTTCTATCTTCTATCTTCTTGCTTCTATCTTCTATTTTCCTTCGGTTTCTTTCTTCTTCTTCTTCTTCTGGTTCTTCTGGTTCTTCCTCCGGTGTTCTTGTCCGGCATCTTCCTCCTCCTTCCTCTATCTTCTTCTTCTGGATCTTCTGGTTCTTCCTCCGGTGTTCTTGTCCGGCATCTTCCTCCGCGGCGTCTTCTTCCCTTCTTCTCCTTGGGCCACTCCGCATCCATGATGGAATGAAGGGAGGCTCCCGCTGTGTGACGCTTCTCCTCTTCTGACGGTTCTTAAATAATGGGGGGCGGGGCCACCCGGTGACCCCGCCCCCTCTGACGCACGGGGACTTGACGGGGACTTCCCTGTGGCATTCCCCATGACGTCAGAAGGGGGCGGGGTTACGTAATGGGTGACCCCGCCCCCTCTGAAGATAGAAGAAAGAAGATAGAAGAAAGAAAAAGCATTTAAATAAAGGAATTGTCAAAAACTGTCTCTTGTCATTTTTAACATTTTTGACAGTTTTTTTGTGAAATGGTATTTCACACAGGGGGAAGGGCCGGGATCTGGGGGTCCCCTTGTTAAAGGGACTTCCAGATTCCGATAAGCCCCCCACCCGCAGACCCCCACAACCACCGGGCAAGGGTTGTGGGGATGAGGCCCTTGTCCCCATCAACATGGGGACAAGGTGTTTTGGGGGGCTACCCCAAAGCACCCTCCCAATGTTGAGGGCATGTGGCCTAGTATGGTTCAGGAGGGGGAGCGCTCTCTCATCCCCCCTCCTTTCCTGCAGTCTGCCAGGTTGTGTGCTCGAATAAGGGTCTGGTATGAATTTTTGGGGGGACCCCACGCCATTTTTTTAAAAAAATTTTGGCCGGGGTTCCCCTCAATATCCATAACAGACCTGAAGGGCCTGGTATAGAATTTAGGAGGACCCCCCACGTCATTTTTCTTTTAAATTTTGGTTCGGGGTTCCCCTGTGGGGAATTCCCATGCCGTTTTTATCAATGAACTTTTACGTGTATTGTCGGACGGCAATTCATTAATAGCCGCGAGTAGTTTTAAATTACTTATTTTCCTTTGAAATGTCATTTTGCTGTCAGACTGTTCTAAACACGGGAATCATGTGCCCCTTTACAGGCATACTATAGACACCCCCCATGTACGAAATTTAAAGTTTACACTTTTATTGTTTTGTTATTGAATATTACACTTTTATTGTTTCACTTTAAGCATTATTAAAATCACTGCTCCCAAAAAACGGCCGTTTTTAAAACTTTTTTTTGCATTGATCCATGTCTCCTGAGGCAGGACCCAGGTCCCCAAACACTTTTTATGACAATAACTTGCATATAAGCCTTTATAATTAGCACTTTTGATTATTCATGTTCGTGTCCCATAGACTTTAATGGTGTTTGCGTGTTCGAACGTATTTTTTGCCTGTTCGCAAGTTCTGGTGCAAACCGAACAGGGGAGTGTTCGGCTCATCCCTACTTGTGAGTATCCCCTTATTTTTTTAACAAAGTGAGGATTGCTTTTATGGACTTCTCTATGTGCCTTCTTGTTTTCTTATATGGCACGTATCGTTTCCATTGAGTGGTATTGGAGTCTGATGCTGTCTCATTGCTGGCTATTGGGAATCTGTAGAGGATCCTTATTAGGGATGAGCTTCAAGTTCGAGGCAAACCCATGTTCGACTCGAACATCGCCTGTTCGACCGTTTGTCAAATTGCAAACTATATGGGCCATTCACGCAAATTTGAGTGGCGTGTCACGGCCCATAATTCACTGCGGCATCACAGTGCATTGCTGGCTGATGATTGGCAAAGCATGCACTATGACCCGCATGCTTGGTCAATCACAGCGCCGCGTGTACAGAGAGCCATAATTGGCCAAAGCCAGGGTGGCTTTGTCCAATTATGGCTCAGGGGGTTTAGTACACGCCCCTTCACAAGGCCTGCGCGACGGCCTTGTGTAGTGTGTTGCGGCGGCGGAGAGAGATAGATAGACAGTGTCATTTAATTTAAGTTAGATAGAGTAGGCAGGTCGAGTCAGTTAGCTGCACTTACAGTGTATTGTGTATATATATATGCATCCCAGGTGTTGTGTATATATATATATATATATATATATATATAT
The DNA here is from genome assembly GCF_042186555.1 of Aquarana catesbeiana. Taxonomy (NCBI): domain Eukaryota; kingdom Metazoa; phylum Chordata; class Amphibia; order Anura; family Ranidae; genus Aquarana; species Aquarana catesbeiana. Next base: position 18,149,072 of record NC_133330.1, on the reverse strand, counting down.
ATATATATATATATATATATATATATACACTATATTCAGTTTAGCTAGATGCGTTCCTGTTATTCTCTTCTTACTATTCTGACAGGCAGGTGTTTTTACAGTATTTACAGTTAGTGTACTGTGTACCCTGCACAGTAGCACCTACAGTATAGCTACCTGAAGACAAGTGCTTGTGTTCTTCTTCTGATGCTATTAATAGCACAGGCAGGCTCTTGAAGTATTTACAGTTAGTGTAGTGTGTACCCTGCACAGTTGCACCTATAGCTACTTGAAGACAAGTGCTTGTGTGCTTCTTCTGATCCTATTAATAGCACTGACAGGCTCTTGAAATATTTACCGTTAGTGTACTGTGTACCCTGCACAGTTGCACCTACAGTATAGCTACCCGAAGACAAGTGCTTGTGTGTTTCTTCTGATCCTATTAATAGCACAGGCAGGCTATTGAAGTATTTACAGTTAGTGTACTGTGTACCCTGCACAGTTGCACCTATAGCTACCTGAAGACAAGTGCTTGTGTTCTTCTTCTGATCCTATTAATAGCACAGGGAGGCTCTTGAAGTATTTACAGTTAGTGTACTGTGTACCCTGCACAGTTGCACCTATAGCTACCTGAAGACAAGTGCTTGTGTGCTTATTCTGATCCTATTAATAGCACAGACAGGCTCTTGAAGTATTTACAGTTAGTGTACTGTGTACCCTGCACAGTTGCACCTATAGCTACCTGAAGACAAGTGCTTGTGTGCTTCTTCTGATGCTATTAATAGCACAGGCAGGCTCTTAATTTATTTACAGTTAGTTTACTGTGTACCCGGCACAGGCACAGTTGCTCCTACAGTATAGCTACCTGAAGACAAGTGCTTGTGTTCTTCTTCTGATCCTCCTATTAATAGCACAAGCAGGCTCTTGAAGTATTTACAGTTAGTGTACTGTGTACCCTGCACAGTTGCACCTATAGCTACCTGAAGACAATTGCTTGTGTGCTTCTTCTGATCCTATTAATAGCACAGGCAGGCTCTTGAAGTATTTACAGTTAGTGTACTGTGTACCCTGCACAGTTGCACCTATAGCTACCTGAAAACAAGTGCTTGTGTGCTTCTTCTGATCATATTAATACCACAGGCAGGCAATCTGCTAGCTGCTGTATAATCAGTATATGTATATATACATCCCAGTTTTGTGCAGCTACATCTCACTGCAAGCCATTAGTATGTCTGAAAGGCCAACAAGGGGAGGCAGACAGTCACAAGCCAATAAAAGAGGGCAAGCAGGCTCTGTGTCTAGAGGCAACAGTGCTGGTCGTGGTCACGGTACATCCTCATCAGCACATGGCTGTGGGACACGCTTGTCCTTTTGTTCGGCAGCTGGCCATGTTGAGCCGCAACATGCGGAAGACTTGGTAGAGTGGATGACCAAGCCGTCCTCATCCTCATCCTCATTGTCTGGCAAAGCAGCTGCCAACATGGCCTCTTCCTGCGGCTCCATGGCATCAGTCACTCCTTCCCTAGCCCTACCATTTCCTCCTGAGGAGTCCCCCGAACTGTTTGACCACAGTGTTGGGTACATGCTCCAGGAGGATGCCCAGCATTTTGAAGCCTCTAATGATGGTACTGAGCTAGAGGAAGGCAGTAACGTGAGCCCAGACAGAGGGGGTGCCAAAGAAGGACAGCGATCTGGCAGTCATTTTCCTCCAGTTGCAGCATACTGTCAGGTTTGCTCCAGTGATGAGGAGGGAGGGGATGATGAGGTCACTGACTCCACGTGGGTGCCCGATAGGAGAGAGGAGGAGGCACATCACCAACGAGGCATGATGCTCTCCAGGGGCCAGCTTAAGGGCAGCACACCAACTGCATCACACCACAGAGCTCCGCATGTGCAGGGCGCTGCTGTCTCTGTGCATTATTCCAAAATTTCTATGGTGTGGGCCTTTTTTGAGACAATTGCATCAGATCCCACCGCTGCTATTTGCAACATATGTCTCAAGCGTATCTCGCATGGCCAAAACATCACCCGCCTGGGCACCACATGCTTGACTAGACATATGTTGACCTGCCATGCAGTTCGTTGGCAGGAGTACCTAAAAGACCCACACCAACGAACAAAGAGTACCTATCCTTGCTCTTCATCAGCTGGGATCTCCAACCCCACTATACTTTCAGTGCTTTCTGAGACCTGCACTGAGAGGAATGAAGGTGTAGAATTAGGTGTGTCACAGCCACGTACTTGCGGGCAACCTGCTATCGGTACACTGACGTCAGATTGTACCAGGCAAATTTCCCTGCCCCAGCTGCTGCACCGCCGAAAGAAGTTCACTCCCAGCCATCCACATGCCCAGTGATTGAATGCTAGCTTGGCAAAATTGCTAGCACTTCAACTGCTGCCTTTTCAGTTGGTAGACTCTGCCCCCTTCCGTGAGTTTGTGGAATGTGCGGTTCCTCAGTGGCAGGTTCCCAAACACCACTTTTTCTCACGGAAGGCGATTCCGGTTCTCTACTGGCATGTGGAAGGCAATGTCTTGGCCTCGCTGGACAGGGCGGTCAGCGGTAAGGTGCATATTACCGCTGACTCCTGGTCCAGCAGGCATGGACAGGGACGTTTCCTATCTTTCATGGCGCATTGGGTGACTCTTCTGGCAGCTGGGAAGGATGCAGGACAAGGTGCAGTAGTGTTGGAGGTTGTTCCGCCACCATGCCTCCAAAATGCTACTACCGGTGATTCTGACAAACCTCTCTCCTCCACCCCCTCCTCTTCTTCTTCCTCCATGGCCTCTTCCTGTGCTTTGTCCTTGGAACCAGCGTTGCTCTGTAGGCATTCAAGGGGCTACGCAAGTACGCAGGCCAAAAGATGCCATGCGGTGCTTGAGCTGGTGTGCCTGGGGGACAGGAGATACACTGGGGCAGAGATTCTGTCAGCTCTGCAGGGGCAGGCTCAGAGGTGGTTGACGCCACGCCAGCTTCAGCCAGGAATGGTGGTTTGCGACAATGGCACCAACCTCCTCTCCACCCTCCGACAGGGACAACTGACCAATGTGCCCTGTTTGGCTCACGTCCTTAACTTGGTGGTGCAGCAGTTCTTGGGCAGGTACCCAGGCTTACAGGATGTCCTGAGGCAGGCCAGGAAAGTCTGTGTGCATTTCCGCCGGTCATATAATGCCAGTCCTCGACTGGCTGACCTCCAAAAGGAATTTAACCTGCCCAAGAACTGCCTAATCTGTGACATGCCCACCGGGTGGAACTCAACGTTTGCCATGCTGCAGCGGCTGCACACGCAGCAGAGGGCCATCAATGAGTACCTGTGCGACTATGGCACCAGGACAAGGTCAGGGGAGCTTGTTTTTTTTCCCCATGCCAGTGGGCCATGATCAGGGATGCATGCACTGTCCTGTCACCATTTGAGATGGCCACGAGGTGAGCAGTGATAGTTCATGCATCAGTGACACAGTCCCCCTTGTGCACCTGTTGTAGCAGACGCTGCCTGGAATAATGGACAGGGCACTTGAGGCAGAACAGAGGAAGGAAGAGGAATCTCAAGGCCCCCTTTATCCATACAGTGTTCCTGTGTGCCTGCTGATCACACAGGAAGAGGAGGAGGATTGTGTCAGCATGGAGGTGGAGCCTGGCACTCAGCATCAGCAGCAGCCTCCAAGGGATTATTTACAGTCCCAAGAAACCCATGGACTTGTACGTGGCTGGGAGGAGGTGGCTGCGGATCATGTCATCCTTAGTGACCCAGAGGACTCCGGATCAAATGCCTCGGCAAACCTACCCTGCATGGCCTCCCTGATCCTGCAAAGCCTCCGGAAGGAGCTTTGTATTCGTGGTATCAAGGAGAGGGATCATTACTGGTTGGCAACCCTCCTTGATCCACATTACAGGGGTAAGGTTGCGGACCTTATCTTACCGTCGCAGAAGGAGCAGAGGATGAAACATCTTCGGGAGACCTTGCAGAAAGGTCTGTGCAACGCGTTCCCAGAGACTGGGAGTTTAAGAACTCCTGTTCCTGGACAACGTGTTGCTGAGGCTTCGGTCAGTCAAAGAAGGATCGGTGGAGAAGGTGGCCGTCTGACCGATGCGTTCAGACAATTTTTTAGTCCGCAGCCCCAAGGTATGATCGGTTCCAGCAACCATCGCCAGCGTCTGTTTTACATGGTGCAGGAATACCTAGGGGCAAGATCTGACTTGGACACCTTTCCCACCGAAAATCCTCTGGGTTACTGGGTCTTGAGGATGGATCACTGGCCAGAGCTTGCACAGTATGCAATTGAGCTACTGGCCTGTTCTGCATCTAGCGTTCTTTCGGAACGCACATTCAGTGCTGCTGGAGGCTTTGTAACCGATCACAGAGTGTGCCTGTCCACCGACTCGGTTAATCGACTGACCTTCATAAAAATGAATCACCACCAGCTACCAAGCACCTGATGCTGATGTAATCGAATATTTTTTTTTTAAATGTCAGATCCCTTCAAGACTGCCTATGCTGATGCTGAGTGACTATCCTGTTATGCTGAGTGACTATCTATCATGGTTATGCAATAGAGTTTCTTTGTCAGCTCACCTGTCTCCATGTATTCCTCTCTAGAGACCAGCTGCCTCTCACCTGACTGCTTTTATAACCTCTCCTCTAAGCATGGCCCCACCCCAGGCCCTATCAGGAAACCCTATATTAACCTGTGCACTGCAAGCCAGCAGTGCTGATCAACCATTGTGTGTTAGCCTCCGTGTGTACTTGCTGTGTTCCTGCGTCTGATTCCTGTTACCAACTTTGGCCTGTTCTTCACTATTCCTGTCTGCTCGTGACCCTGACCTTTGGCGTGTCCCCGACCATCCCTGTTTGCCTGTGACCCTGAACCTTGGCGTGTACTCTCTTGTCCTTGTCTGCTTGTGGCCCCGACCTTGGCTTGTCCCTTACTTCCTTGTTGCTCCAGCCTGCTGCCTCCTTCCACTTCTCCTGTAGTCTACTGTGAGCGTGAGCTCCAGCCGCGACCTGGAGCCAGACTGCAGCTCAGTCCATCCTTACCATTAAAGGCTCTGGTGAACACCTGCTGGCTCCTAGACTCCACGCCCTGGGGAATCTATGCTCTAGCTCTCAGTGGGATCTGTGTCAGTGATCCAGTAGACCTGCTTCCTGAACCTCCCAGGGTTCAATCCGCAGCAGTCAGTCCTAGGGTCCACTACCTAGCGGTGCACTTTTGACTCCTACAGAGTGCATCTGTCACCTCGCCTCGAGGTGACCTGACACTATCCTCTTCCTCCTAAATGATCTTGCTGATAGCTTGTAAGCATATTTTTGGTTCTGGGCGCCACCACCAGTGGTTAAGGCCCAATTTTTCAGCCCCTGTTTAACAGGGGCATGTAATTACAATTTTTGATGCAATATTTTGCAGGAGGGTTCATTGCTGCGCTCAACTAGAGTATCTGTGAGGGGTTGCAGTGTTGTGGCACCAGCACCAGTGCCTAAGGCCCAATTTTTCAGCCCCTGTTCAACAGGGACATGTAATTACAATTCTTGATCCAATATTTCACAGCAGGGCCCATTTATGCGGCCACCAAGAGTAACTGTGAGGACTTACAGTGTTGTGGCACCAGCACCACCACCACCACCACCACCACCAAAGGCCCAATTTTTCTGCCCCTGTTCAACAGGTGCATGTAATTACAATTCTTGATCTAATATTTCACAGCAGGGCCCGTTCCAGCGCGCACCAAGAGTAACTGTGAGGACTTACAGTGTTGTGGCAACACCACCACCACCAAAGGCCCAAATTTTCTGCCCCTGTTTAACAGGTGCATGTACCGGTAATTACAATTCTTGATATAATATTTCACAGCAGGGCCCGTTCCAGCGCCCACCAAAAGTAACTGTGAAGACTTACAGTGTTGTGGCACCAGCACCACCACCACCACCAAAGGCCCAATTTTTCTACCACTGTTCAACAATGGCATGTAATTACAATTCTTAATCTAATATTTCACAGCAGGGCCCGTTCCTGAGCCCACCAAGAGTAACTGTGAGGCCCATATTTCTGCAGAGTATATAGGGCAGGACCCTACTTTCAAACATCCCACTTACAAACGACTCCTCCTACTTGCAAACGGAAGGAGACAACAGGAAGTGAGATGAAATCTACCCCTAGGAAGGGAAATTCTCTCCTGTAGGAGTTAATATGGGAAAAACGTGTCTCCTCTCCACTGATGCTTTATCACCAATCCTTGTTTCACTAAAACCCCCAAATTTTCAAAAAACATTTGTCATTGGGACAGAAAGTGAGGTGAAATCTTCTGAAGAGGTGCACAGACAGCAAAACAAATGTTACAGGGGTGATAACCCTTCCCTATGTTTTCCAAAAAGCTTAAAATAGATTTTTTTTGGCTGGAGCTACACTTTAAAAATGTACCAGTTCCAAATTACAAACAGATTCTACTTAACAACAAACCTACAGTCCCTGTCTTGTTTAAACATCCTGTATACTGCTGTTCAGAGTATATAGGGCCTGGGGGCCCCACGCCTTTACTTTTTTTAATTTGGGTGCAGGGTTCCCCTTAATATCCATACAAGACCCAAAGGGCCTGGTAATGGACTGGGGGGTACCCATGCCGTTTGTCTCACTGATTTTCATTCATATTGCCAGGACCCGACATTACATTAAAGCCGCAAGCAGTTTTTAATGACTTTTATTCCTTTTAAAATGTAATTTTGTGCAGGGACTGTTCTAAGCACGGGAAGCACGCTCCACTTTACAGGCATATTATAGACACCCCCCAGGTACGATATTTAACCACTTGACAACTGGGCACTTAAACCCCCTTCCTAACCAGACCAATTTTCAGCTTTCGGTGCTCTCACATTTTGAAAGACAATTACCCAGTCATGCAACACTGTACCCATATGAAATTTTTGTCCTTGTTTTCACACAAATAGAGCTTTCTTTTGGTGGTATTTAATCACCGTTGGGTTTTTTATTTTTTGCGTTATAAATGAAAAAAGACTGAAAATTAGGTAAAAAAATGAAATTTTATTCTTTTCTGTTATAAAATTTAGCAAATTAGTAATTTTTCTTTGTAAATTTTGGCCACAATTTATACTGCTACATATCTTTGGTAAAAATAAGTACAAATCGGTGTATATTATTTGGTCTTTGTGAAAGTTATAGAGTCCAAAAGCTATGGTGCCAATATCTGAAAATTGATCACACCTGAAGTACTGACGACCTATCTAATTTCTTGAGACCCTAACATGCCAGAAAAGTACAAATACCCCCCAAATGACCCCTTTTTGAAAGAAGACATTCCAAGGTATTTAGAAAGATACATGATGAGTTTTTTGAAGTTGTCATTTTTTCCCACAATTCTTTGCAAAATCAAGATTTTTTTTTCTTTTTTTTTCACAAAATAGTCATATTAGCAGGTTATTTCTCACATACCGCATATGCATACCACAAATTACACCCCAAAACACATTCTGCTTTTACTCCCGAGTATGGCGATACCACATGTGTGAGACTTTTACACAGCGTGGTCACATACAGAGGCCCAACAGGCACGGAGCACCTCTAGGCGTTTTGGAGCACCCAGGCCAATTCTGACATTTCTCTCCTACATGTAAAAATCATCATTTATTTGCTAAAAAATTACATAGAACCCCAAAACATTATATATTTTTTTTAGCAAAGACCCTAGAGAATACAATGGTGGTTGCTGCAACTTTTTATCTCGCACGGTATTTGCGCAGCAATTTTTTGAACGCTTTTTTTTTGGGAAAAAACAGTTTTGTGCTTAAAAAAAACCAAAACAGTAAAGTTGGCCCAATGTTTTTGCAGAATGTGAAAGATGAAGTTATGCCGAGTAAATAGATACCTAACATCCTTAGTCACCCTTCAAAATTGCACACGCTCGTGGAATGGCGCCAAGCTTCGCTACTTAAAAATCCCCATAGGCGACGCTTTAAAATTTTTTACTGGTTACATGTTTTGAGTTACAGAAGAGGTCTAGGGCTACAATTATTGCTCTCGCTCTAACGTTCGCACTGATACCTCACATGTGTGGTTTGAACACCGTTTTCATATGTGGGCGGGAATTATATGTGCATTTGCTTCTGCATGCGAGCACACGGACAGGGGCGCTTTAAAACATTTTTTTTTTCTTTTTATTGTTCATTTTACTTTATTTATTTTAGTTTGACACTTTTTTCCACAAAAAAATGTTTTGATCACTTTTATTCCTATTACAAGGATTGTAAACATCCCTTGTAATAGGAATATGACATGACAGGTCCTCTTTACAGTGAGATATGGGGTCAATAAGACCCCACATCTCACCTCTAGGCTGGGAAGCCTGAAATAAAAAAAAAATGATCCTGGCTTCGATCGTAGCGGTGAGTCGCTAGAAGCACCGGAGGGCAGTGGGAAGGGGAGGGCGTCCCCTCTCGCCTTCCATAAGATCGATCAAGCAGTGGAAGAGCCACTATGATTGTTCTTATGGTGTAGGGAATCGCCGGCTGAAAAAGCTGATATCTGAATGATGCCTGTAGCTGCAGGCATCATTTAGATATCCCCCCACAAATTCAAGGACGTCATATGATGGCAGGCGGGAAGTGGTTAAAACACATTTTTTTAACACAAAGTTGTCCATTTATACAATATTTCTAACACATAACATGTACATACCAAAAATGACACCCCAAAATAGATTCTCCTACTCCTCCTGAGTACGGCGATACCACATGTGTGAGACTTCCACAGCCTGGCCACATACAGAGGCCGAGTACAGCCGAGTATGGCTGAGCATGGCAGAGTATGGCTGGGTATGGCTGAGTATGGCTGGGTATTGCAGGGTATCACCGAGTACGACTGGGTATTGCAGAGTATGGCTGGGTATTGCAGATTATGGCTGGGTATTGCAGATTATGGCAGGGTATTGCAGATATGGCTGGGTATTGCAGAGTATGACTGGGTATGGCTGGGTATGGCAGGGTATTGCAGAGTATTGCAGAGTAGTGCAGGGTATTGCAGAGTATTGCGGGGTATTGCAGAGTATTGTGGGGTATTGCGGGGTATTGAGGGGTATTGCAGGGTAATGCAGGGTATTGCAGAGTATTGTGGAGTATTGCAGGGTGTTGCGCAGTAGTGCAGAGTATTGTGGGGTGTTGCGGAGTAGTGCAGAGTATGGCTGGGTATTGCAGAGTATTGCAGGGTATTGCAGAGTATTGCAGAGTATTGTGCGGGTATTGCAGAGTATTGCAGGGTATTGCAGAGTATTGCAGGGTATTGCAGAGTATTGCAGGGTACTGCAGAGTATTGTAGAGTATTGCAGAGTATTGCAGGGTATTGTAGAGTATTGCAGAGTATTGCAGGGTATTGCAGAGTATTGTGCGGGTATTGCAGAGTATTGTGGGGTATTGTAGAGTATTGCAGAGTATTGCAGGGTAGTGCAGAGTATTGCAGGGTATTGCAGAGTATTGCAGAGTATTGCAGGGTACTGCAGAGTATTGTGGGGTATTGCAGAGTATTGTGGGGTATTGTAGAGTATTGCAGAGTATTGCAGGGTAGTGCAGAGTATTGCAGGGTATTGCAGAGTATTGTGGGGTATTGCAGAATATTGTGGGGTATTGTAGAGTATTGCAGAGTATTGCAGGGTATTGCAGGGTAGTGCAGAGTATTGCAGAGTATTGCAGAGTATTGCAGGGTACTGCAGAGTATTGTGGGGTATTGCAGAGTATTGTGGGGTATTGTAGAGTATTGCAGAGTATTGCAGGGTAGTGCAGAGTATTGTGGGGTATTGCAGAATATTGTGGGGTATTGTAGAGTATTGCAGAGTATTGCAGGGTAGTGCAGAGTATTACAGAGTATTGCAGAGTATTGTGGGGTATTGTAGAGTATTGCAGAGTATTGCAGGGTAGTGCAGAGTATTGCAGGGTTTTGCAGAGTATTGCAGGGTTTTGCAGAGTATTGTGGGGTATTGCAGAGTATTGCAGAGTATTGTGGGGTATTGCAGAGTATTGCAGAGTAGTGCAGGGCATTAGAGCATGGAGGAATGGCTGAGCATGGATGGATGGATGGCTGGATGTGACTGTATTTGTCACTGAGCAGCGCTGTGGGTACTACACATGCAGCCCACAGCGCTGCTACCATCCGATCCCTCCCCCTCTCCTCTCACACTGTACCGATCGTTACAGAGAGGGGAGGGAGGAACCGGCATCATGATTTGTTTACAAAGGTTTGTAAGGTCAAGGTTTGTTTACATGTGATCGCTCCGTAATTTGATGTCATTAGCGGCCGTTTACCGTGATCCGCGATGCGGACCTGGCGGTCACAGATGTTCTCGGGGGCGCGCGAGAGCAGGATTCTGGGAGGACGTCCATGGACGCCCTCCCAGGATAAGCCAACCACGCTGTAGCCGTCTTTCGGCTATGGCCTGGTCGGCATGTGATTAAAGGAATATTTCACTTTTTTTTTTCACTTTAAGCATTATTAAAATCACTGCTCCCGAAAAAATGTCTGTTCTTAAAACTTTTATTTGCATTGATACATGTTCCCTGGGGCAGGACCCGGGTCCCCAAACCCTTTTTAGGACAATACCATGCAAATTAGGCTTTAAAATGAGCACTTTTGATTTCAAACGTTCGAGTCCCATAGACTTCAATGGGGTTCTAAAGTTCGCGCAAATCTTCGGTCCGTTGGCAGGTTCTGGTGCGAACCGAACTGGGGGGTGTTCGGCTCATCCCTAATCCTTATATCTCCCAGAGTTTCCACTCTGCTTCCTATGTGAAATCTGATGGTGATGCTGCCTCCAGGAGCTAATATACCCCAATGCTTGATTTTACCCTACTTCTGGTAAGATATATTTTATGGGAGTCACCATCTGGAGGGAGAACTGAAACCAAACATGGCTTCCTCACAACCAAACATTCCACCTTCAGAGGAGAATGTGTCTATTGGTATGGACAATGTCCAATCCACTGAGCCTTGACAAAGGAACGCAAGATATGAAGATGAGATTGGGGGAGCCATAAGGAAATCGGTGGTACAGAGACACCCGAAAAATTATGTTATTGATTGGCGCCACTATATTCCATCCAGCTCACACTGTCTCAGTTCCTCAGCACTGCCCCACCTCCACCATTCATGTTTTGAGTATATACTTTAGATATTGTATATAGCGAAGCTCCATCCCTACCAGATCCACAGGAGCTTACAGATCAGCTCCACTGGCCCCAACCCATAGCATGATGTCCTCCTTCTTCCTGTAGACCAACTTCATTTAAAGGGCCACAGATATGTGGGGAACAAATTAAAGCTGTTTACAACATTTCCAAACAGCACAAAAGTTATTTATGTGTTTTTATTGTAATTTTACAATTTTACAAATATTTTTTTATATTTATAATGTATATATGGCAGATTGTGGCACATAGCATAGTGCCTATAGTAAGACAGGAACACGTAAAAAAGACACATGGAAACTCTGATGTAAATATTGGCATAGGACAACTGCCAGATACTTTGCAGTGGAACCTGATTAGGTCAAGATGGACACTGAATATCAGCTGAGCAATATCAAGCAACACACACACTGCTCTAATGTTGGATTCCATGAAGATTGACATCTCAGTGAACATGGCTGCCATCAGGGGGGTACAGCCCATACAAGTGTAAGGGGCCTGCGTGTCCTGAGGGGCTCGTCATCCCAGGGGCTGGTCCCTACTGCCTCCTCCACTACTGCCTCCTCCATAGATAATGACTGTCTCTGTGGAGGAAATATCTATACATTCTGCCCAGAAGTGGCTTCACAGACTATTCAGTGTCATACAAGCAGAAGATGGAGAATTCCAGATATTTCATACTCTCTGACCCTCATTATTATATGTGATGGTGGCTGATGAGGTGACGGAGGTGTATATGAGAATCATTACAGACAGAGATCACCAGGAAGTGGTCTAATCAGAGAGTGGACCAGAAGTCTACGTAACATCTCATAAGGTGACCACAGAGAGAAGTTTCCATCCCAGACACTCCGCCCAGCGCAGAGACCTGCAAGTAACACCGAATATTCAGGGGAGTCGACCAGAACCAGAATCAGAGCAACTTGAACCCCATCACTGGACTGATCTGTATGCTGGGGGTCCTCCCAGGTCTGAGGAGGAAATTGTATTTATTCTTTCTATCTCCTCTATAGTCTTGGTCATTGGTATTTGCTGTCTGTCGAGATATCTATCTATCTTTCTTTCTTTCTTTCTTTCTTTCTTTCTTTCTTTCTTTCTTTCCTAGTATTCTATCTATCTATGATTATATATCTAGTACAGATCTTTGTACAGTAATTTCTCCTCTATAGTCTTGTCACACTCTTCGGTCTTTTCTCTCTGTCAGGATTTCTATCACAGACAATCCATGTATGGCAGACTCCAGTAATATGGGCCACAGAGGGCGACTCCATAACCTTACCGTGTGACTACAGAATCATCGGAGAGAACGCTTATATTAGGAGGTACAAGTGGTATAGACACGTAGTGAGGAGTGGGATGGAGATCTCTGAGAATGATAAGGATTTCTGTGGAAGACTCCCCAGAGTGGACCATTATCAGTTCATCCATGGACGATCGGCCACCATCACCCTGCACAGTGTGGAGTTTTCAGACTCCGGGGTGTATTACTGTGAAATTATATTTCAAATCGGCCAACAAATATCCGGAGAAGGAAATGGGACTTTCCTCAATGTGACAGGTGAGATCTGTATTTACTGTCCTGGTTAGGTAATTATCAATATCTGATCAATAATGAGACAGTGAGCTGACCCTTCAGAGGATATCAGATAGGAAATGGAAATTTCATATAAAAATTGACATTATTTTAAAGAGGTTCTAAAGGCAGAAGGTGCATTCTATGCATTAAAGGAGAAGTCCAGCCTGATCTCGTTTGTCTGAGTTTCTCCTCTGGGTCATAGGAATGCTGTTCGTTTTGCACTCCTGTGACCCGTTTTCTGCAGAGAGTGGGCTGAAGGCCGCTCTTTGCTGACATCACTGGAATAAGTCCAGGCACCGCGTCATCATGACAATGAAGTCAGGATCCACCAGTTGCCTGGACTGATGGCAGTATCAGTCTCTCAGAGAGCCTCTCCCCGCCCCTCCACAGCTCAGTGCTCCAATGAGCGTGGAGAATCAGAGCAGGAGAGATGCTGACTGACAGACACCAGTTCTGCGCTCAGGAAGGTGAGAGAACCGAGCCATCGGTGGTGTTCGATCGCTTGGTTCTCGGTGCAGAGGCGGTGGGGGACAGATGCAGCAAGGTCCGTCTTTAATATTGATTAGATCCTGGGCAATAATTTTCTTTGCCCCCCCAGCTTCAATCAAGCACCACCCCTGCTCTAAGACATACAATAAATAGCAGCTAGACTCAAAATTAGGTCAGGCAGCAATTGCGATTGGTTGCCAGAGGTTACAGCATATCATTACTGCTCATTAACTGGATGCTAGAGGTTACAGCACACATTATGACTCATCAATTAGTTGCTAGAGGTTACAGCACATAATTTCTGCTAACCGATTGGTTGCTAGAGATTACTGCACATTCTTACTGCTCACTGATTGGTTGCAAGAGGTTACTGCACATTATTACCGCTTAGTGATCGGTTGCTAGAGGTTACTATGCCTCATTACCACTTACTTATTGGTTGCTAGAGGTTATTGTGCATCAATACCACCTACTTATTGGTTGCTAGAGGTCATAACACATCAATATGACTCACTGATTGGTTGCTGAAGGTTACAGCACATCATCTTCTCACTGCCTTCACACCATGGACTGGGGAGGTGAGGGGACCTGCCAATAGACAGAAAGCTCCTAGAACTTGTTATTAGCAATCAGCAGAGCAAAGCACACACAGCTATGAAGGTTAATTGAGTTAAGCTAGGAACAGAGCCGAATAGGAGCAGTATCCCCGAGGATAGGCTGCCAGAATAAATGACAAGTCATCCCACCTGCCATATAGCAGTGTGGAGGGGTGAGCTATGTACAGAGAGCAGGGTTAAAAAGTGTGCTATCTACAGAGCGCAGGATTGAGGGGTGAGCAATGTACGGAGTGCAGGATTGAGGTGGCACAGTGGTGTGGTGGTAGCACTCTCGCCTAGCAGTAAGAAGGGTCGCTGGTTCGAATCCCAACCACGACACTACCTGCCTGGAGTTTGCATGTTCTCCCTGTGCCTGCGTGGGTTTCCTCCGGGTACTCCGGTTTCCTCCCACACTCCAAAGACATGCTGGTAGGTTTATTGGATCCTGTCTAAATTGTCCCTAGTATGTATGAATGTGAGTTAGGGACCTTAGATTGTAAGCTCCTTGAGGGTAGGGACTGATGTGAATGTACAATGTATATGTAAAGCGCTGCATAAATTGACGGCGCTATACAAGTACCTGAAATAAATAAATAAATAAAATTGAGGTGTGAGCTATGTACGGAGTACAGAATTGAGAAGCGAGCTATGTACGGAGTGCAGGATTGAGGGTTGAGCTATGTACGGAGTGCAGAATTGAGGGGGGAGCTATGTACGGAGTGCAGGAATAGGGGTAAACTTTGTACAGAGTGCAGGGTTTAGGGATGAGCTGTTTACAGAGTGAAGGGTTTAGGGGTGAGCTGTTTACAGAGTGAAGGGTTTAGGGGTGATCTGTGTGTGGAGTGCAGGGTTTAGGGGTGAGCTGTGTACAGAATGCAGGGTTTAGGGGTGATCTGTGTGTGGAGTGCAGGGTTTAGGGGTGAGCTTTGTAGGGAGTGCAGGGTTTAAGGGTGATCTGTGTATGGAGTACAGGGTTTAGGGGTGATCTTTGTATGAAGTGCAGGATTTAGGGGTGATCTGTGTACCTCCAAGTCCCCCCCTCCCAAGCTCTCCTCTACCCAGATTCCAGTTTGGAGCCCACCCCCATCAATACAGAGCATTCCTCTGGCATCAATCCCCCCTCCTCCCCCTTCTAATACTGAGCATTCCGACCACCTAAATAACATCAGAGTGGGGCTGCAGAAGAGAAGTTTTAAATTACTGCATGTCTGTGGAGCAGCTTCTGCCTGTATACATCTCCCGCCCCTCCACCCTCTGCTCTCGTATAGAGATAGATAGACGAGTTGTTTACAGAGCAGAAAGGGTTATAATTGGCCATAGGGAACAGAGAGCTGTCACTTGTAAATACAGAGGGATCGCTTGTGTATTTACAAGTGACAGTAGCGAGCAGTCAGAAGCCAGCGCTAGATCATTGTGGTGGAGGAACTCAACTGAAAAAATCCAGCGGGCAGCACGGGCCACAGAGGCAGCTGATTTGGGCCCCCAACAATGGCAGAGCCCTGGGCAGATGCCCCATTTGCCCTGCGTTAAAGACGGCCCTGATCTGGAGGCCTCTTTGATGAGCAGCTCATACAACACAGAGAATACAGCTCCACTCCCACCCATAGGACATCCCTGTCCTCTACACGGCCTCTGACCCCACCATACATATCACATGGGGTGAGGTCATCTGCAGTAAAGGAACAATTATGATGGATTGAGGATTGGGAAAATTGGTGGATTGAGGAAAATATCTATCACATATCTGAGGCTTGTACATCAGTTAAGTAACATGATTTGTTCACATTATCAGAGGAGAGTTCATCTTAGTGGACTGTTATTGCCTTTTGAATTCCTGGCCTATTGCACACGGAGGGTTTAATGACAAGCTATGCTTATTGGTATCATGATATATCAGTACCAGGTAGTGTAGGGTTAAGGCATCTATTTATAAAAAAACAAGAGAATACTTCATGAATAATCCCTGTAAAATGTCTACTATGTTTATTTCCTATGATCGTGAACTCCATCTAGTGGTCATAATGCGTTATTTTCCTGATTAAAATATTTTAGCTAAATACTACATTATGGCCACTAGATGGAGCTGACAATCATAATAAATAAACATATTAGATAGATTATGGGGATTATTCATGACAGTTGAGGCTTTAGGATAGAATTTTCTTTTTTATATACAGACACCTTCTGCCTGACAACAATGAGCAATTCCATAGGACTTGTGGGATATGGCCGGTATGTAATATTCCCGCAGGTCATTACTGAATAGAGGTGTTCCCAGACGCTGAGTCCTCTGAGATGGGTGTGTGATCTCCTATCAGATCCGGAGTGTGTGGAGTGAGAGTGTGAACTGAGAACAGATAGGAAACACTTATAAAGCAAAGTGTCAATGAGTATCCACTACTGCCTCCTCCATAGATAATGACTGTCTGTGTGGAGGAAATATTTATATATTCCACCCAGAAGCAGCTTCACAGACTATTCAGTGTCATACAAGCAGAAGCAGAATTTCAGATATAATCTTCATATATTTTAAACTCTCCGATCCTCATTATTATATGTCATTGTGGTTGATGAGGTGACGGGGGGTGTATATGAGAATCACCATACACAGAGATCACAAGGAAGTGCTTTGATCAGAGAGTGGACCAGAGGTCTACGTGACATCTCATAAGGTGACCACAGAGAGAACTTTCCATCACAGACACTCCGCCCAGTGCAGAGACCTGCCAGTAATACAGAATATTCAGGGGAGCCGATCAGAGCAACATGAACCCCATCACTGGACTGATCTGTATGCTGGGGGTCCTGCCAGGTCTGAGGAGGAAATTGTATTTATTCTTTCTTTCTCCTCTATAGTCTTGGTCATTGGTATTTGCTGTCTGATATCTTTCTTTCTTTCTTTCTTTCTTTCTTTCTTTCTTTCTTTCTTTCTTTCTTTCTTTCTTTCTTTCTTTCTTTCTTTCTTTCTTTCTTTCTTTCTTTCTTTCTTTCTTTCTTTCTTTCTTTCTTTCTTTCTTTCTTCATGTATATATCTAGTACAGATCTTTGTACAGTAATTTCTCCTCTATAGTCTTGTCACACTCATCGGTCTTTTCTCTCTGTCAGGATTTCTATCACAGACAATCCATGTATGGCAGACTCCAGTAATATGGGCCACAGAAGGCGACTCCATAACCTTACCGTGTGACTACAGAATCGATGGAGAGAATGCTACTATTGGGTCCTACAAGTGGTACAAATACATATGGAGGAGTGAGGTGGAGATCTCTGAGAATAATAAGAATTTCTCCGGAAGACTCTCCGGAGTGAACAGTAATCAGTTCATCCATGGACGATCGGCCGCCATCACCCTGCACAGTGTGAACTTGTCAGACTCCGGGATGTATTACTGTGAAGTTTCATTTCAAATCGGCCAACAAATATCTGGAGATGGAAATGGGACTTTCCTCAATGTGACAGGTGAGATCTGTATTTACTGTCCTGGTTGTGTAATTATCAATATCTGATCAATAATGAGACAGTGAGATGACCCTTCAGAGGATATCAGATAGGAAATGTAAGTTTCATATACAAATTTACATTATTTTAAAGGGGTTGTAAAGGCAGAAGGTGCATTCTATGCATTAACCACTTCAATACAGGACATCCTTCCTGCCCAGACAAATTTTTAGCTTTCAGCGCTCTCACACTTTGAATGCCAATTACTTAGTCATGCAACTCTGTACCTAAACAAAATTTTTATCATTTTTTTCATACAAATAGAGCTTTCTTTTGGTGGTATTTAATCACCTTTGGGTTTTTTATTTTTTACGACATAAGTGAAAAAAGAGCGAAAATTTAAAAAAAAAACACTTTTTTTTAGTTCCTATGATAAAATTTTGCAAATAAGTAATTTTTGTTCATAAATTTGGGCCAAAATTTATACTGCTACATCTCTTTGTTAAAAATAACCCAGATTAGTGGATATTATTTCTCTGTGAAAGTTATAGAGTCTACAAGCTATGGTGCAAATCAATGAAAATTGATCACACCTGATCACACCCATAGGTATGCGCAGGGGGGATGCCGGGTGTGCCTGAGCACACCCTAATCCCCTGACATACTTGTCTACACCTGGATGTGAGAGGCAGCAGGCGGCATATAGAACAACTAATGCTCTGCATTTTCCGCCCTACTGCCGTTGAATGCCTTCGGGATGAAGAGGAGGAGAAGCGAGCATTCAGGGGCTGCATGGTGGAAAATGCAGAGCATCGGTTGTTCTATATGCCGCCCCTCTCTTCCAGCCTGGTGCTCTAAGTTTCCATCAGCTACTGTGCTAGAACTGCTGGCTCCGCCTCCCAGCTCCCCCTGACTCCTTCGTTCTAAGTAACTGCTGCAGGACCGCCCACCCAGCTTCTCAGCAACGCCGCCCATTGAATTTACAGCAGCAGGCAGATGGGGGCATGGCATCCGGGGGACTGCAATAGCCAGCTGATCCAGTAGGTCTCCATTGTGTGAGGAGACACGTGAAGCCTGGAGGGAGCCGGAGACACTGCAAGCATGGAGTCCACACTGAGAGCAAGTGAGTGCCACCGATCCCATCCATCTCCCCACCCAGCACTGCCACCGATCCAATCCATCCCCCCATCCAACACTGCCAACGATCCCATTCACCCCCCCACCCAGCACTGCCACTAATCCCATCAACCCCCAGCACTGCCAATGATCCCCCCAACCTTGCCACTCATCCCATTCCCCCAGTACTGCCACTGATCTGATTAACCCCCCACCACAACCACCATCAACACCAATGATCCCATCAACTTTCCAACACTGCCACTGATCCCATCCCCCCCAGCACTGCCACTGATCCCATCAATTCCCTAGCACTACAAGTATGGAGTCCACACTGAGAGCAACTGAGTGCCACTGATCCCATCCATCCCCCCCACCCAGCACTGCCACCGATAAAATCCATTCCCCCACCCAGCACTGCCACTGATCCCATCCATCCCTCCCACTCAGCACTGCCACTGATCCCATCCATCCCCCCATCCAGCACTGCCACTGATCCCATCCATCCCCCCAACCAGCACTGCCACCGATCCCATCTATCCCTCCACCCAGCACTGCCACTGATCCCATTCATCCCCCCACCCAGCACTGCCACCGATCCCATCCATCGCCCCTCACCCAGCACTGCCACCGATCCCATCCATCGCCCCTCACCCAGCACTGCCACCGATCCCATCCATCGCCCCTCACCCAGCACTGCCACCGATCCCATCCATCGCCCCTCACCCAGCACTGCCACCGATCCCATCCATCCCCCCACTCAACACTGCCGCCCATCCCATCCATCCGCCCACCCAGCACTGCCACTATTCCCATCAACCTCCAGCACTGCCAATGATCCCCCTAACCTTGCCACTCATCCTATTCCCCCCAGTACTGCCACTGATCCGATTACTCCACAACCACCATCATCACCACTGATCCCATCAACTTTCCAACACTACCACAGATCCCATCCCCCTAGCACTGCCACTGATCCCATCAATCCCCTAGCACTGCCACTGATCCCCACCCCCCCACCACTGCCACTCATCCCACCCTAGTACTGCCACTGATCCCATTACCCCCCCACCAAAACTGCCACTGATCCCATCAACCCCCTAACACTGCCACTGGTCACCCCCCTCTCCAACACTGCCACTCATCCCATTCCCCCCAGTACTGCCACTGATCTGATTAACCCCCCACACCACAACCACCATCAACACCAATGATCCCATCAACTTTCCAACACTGCCACTGATCCCATCAATCCCCTAGCACTACAAGCATGGAGTCCACACTGAGAGCAAGTGAGTGCCACCGATCCCATCCATCCCCCCACCCAGCTCTGCCACCGATCCAATCCATCCCCCCACTCAGCACTGCCACCGATCCCATCCATCCCCCCCATCCAGCACTGCCACTGATCCCATCCATCCCCCCATCCAGCACTGCCACTGATCCCATCCATCCCCCCATCCAGCACTGCCACCGATCCCATCCATCCCCTCCACCCAGCACTGCCACCGATCTCATCCATCGCCCCCCCACCCGGCACTGCCACCGATCTCATCCATCGCCCCCCCACCCGGCACTGCCACCGATCTCATCCATCGCCCCCCCACCCGGCACTGCCACCGATCCCATCCATCCCCCCACCCAACACTGCCGCCGATCCCATCCCCCCCACCCAACACTGCCGCCGATCCCATCCCCCCCACCCAACACTGCCGCCGATCCCATCCATCCGCCCACCCAGCACTGCCACTATTCCCATCAACCCCCAGCACTGATAAATAAACAATACTTTCGCGCCTTTGGTAAAAAAATAAAAAAATAATAAATTACAAAGTATATAATGAGTGAATTGGTGAGTGGAAAACCACACACTCAAAAAGTCACAAATACAAGCTGCTCCCCTTAATTTGAATGGAACAATCAAATAAGTAATGGTGTGTAATAGGGGGCGCTAGAGACCTAACAAACATATGCTTCTGCCATTAAGTGCACTCACTAACCAAATCAGTCTCAGTGAACTGGGTGGTGCTAATTGTGCTAAACTAGTGATACCACAAACACATGATTTATGCTACAAAAATAATATAAAATACAATGAAAAAATAATAATTAAAGAATCCAGTGAAAATAATTTTTTGAACAAAATTAGTGCAAGTGAAATGAATAAATCGTGATGTCTAATAGTCCCAATCCATTAAAGAGATCAGAGCAAAGCAGTTGAAACCAACATCACAGCAGACACATGGATCCTCACAAATGCAACAATTTAAGCGTTGATATAAGGTTCCGTCACCCAAGAGGAAAGACACCTGAAGGTAATAGATATCTGCTTACCAGATACCAATGACTTCTTTAACTAAAAAGAAAGTCATTAGTGCTTGTACAGGATTGTGCCTGTTCACATGAAGGCTGGAAGGCTGGATGGTACTTTAGGCATTGAACCCTCCCGTCCCATTCATTCAGGATAGGAAATATGAGAAACAAAAAGGAATCCTCATAGCGTAAAACCGTTTAATATATAAAATTAGAGAACAATAAAATAGCCAAATGGCCTCTTACATTGGACGGTGCCTACCCGGCACTGGGACTGCTCGCATGTCTGGGTGGGTAGAGTCAGGAACCCTTCGCATCACATCGCACATGCGGCGTGCGTTCCACTCCGAGCGTCTAGCTAACCAGCTAATCCGGAAGTAGGTGGGATGAATCTGGACATGTGACCACGTACCGCTCCGACGTACGTTTCGTTTGTGAACGTCATCAGGGAAGCGTACATTGGTCACTAAGCAACTAGTTTATATAGGAAATGAGGGCGGGTAAATTAGTAACATTACTCCGCCTTTGTGTCAATAAAGTTTATTTGCTGAACACTGTGCACAAACCAACCAGTGGAAGCTCCCCCTGGTGGTTATATGTCACAGTGCTCCAGGCAAGGAGATAATTCTATTTATTACATACCAAATCTGTACAGCATTAAATGGCAGGAAAACAGTGGGAGATGTTATATTAATAGATATTGCTACATAAACTATCACAATATAAATGTTAATTATCTAATTTTTTGGAAAGGACTAGAATTAGTCCCGTCATTCAGAGCAGTCTCAGTCTCGGTTTCACAATAGCTGGTAAATGATAAGCACATTTAAACATATTCCATTGAAACCACAGAATTGTATTAATTAAAAAAACTTAAACTATACTTTAATAAAATTGATAACCACATAACCAGTAACATCAAGGTTCAAAGAGTGCATAATGTTGTAATTGTGATTAATCGTTTGTTAAAAAACAATTGAGGTCTATATCTATATTCATCCCATACGGTTGCATACTATGTAACTTGTAAAGCCAATATGTTTCATTTTTGGATACTGTCCTTTTCATATGGGTACCCCTCCAGTCCCTTGTTACTTTATCAATCCCATAAAACGTGCATAATGATGGATCGCTGTTATGGTACATTTTAAAGTGTCTAGAGACACTATGGTTGGGGTAGCCATTTTTTATATTAGCAAGATGTTCACCAATTCTTACTTTGAGTTGACGTGTGGTTCTGCCCACGTACTGTAAGGAACAAGGACATTCCAATACATAAGTCACGTGGTCAGAATCACATGTGATCAATGGTTTAATATTGAACTGTTGTTGGGTGACCACAGAATTGAATTGGGATTTCTTTTTCTTGGAGCCCGGTTTTCTTGTTATTTTGCATGCATTGCACCTAGTGCAGTAATAGAATCCAGATCCGTCCAAGAACGTAGATGGTTTCCTGGGTGGATCCGGTACATTGGGGGCTAGTCGGTTCCTGAGGGTGGGGGCCCTACGGTAAATGAATTTTGGTTTCTTTGGTAAAGAGGACTGTAAATCTTTATCTTTTAACAGAATTAGCCAGAATTTCTTGAAAATACCCTCCACTGTTCTATATTGTCGATGGAAGCCTGACAAAAAAGCGCATTCATCTTTATATTCTTTTTTCGGTTTAGAAACCAGCAAAGTTTGTCTATTCATATTTGATACCTGAACTACCAGCTTCTCCAAAACATGGGCTGGGTAACCCTTTTCCAGGAATCTGGCAGTAAGGGTATCTGCTTGTGTAAAAAAATCTTTATCATTTTGACAATTGCGCCGTATGCGCATGTACTGCCCTTTGGGTACAGCCCCAATCCATTGCGGGTGGTGGCAACTGTGCGTAGGGACATAGGCGTTGCGGTCGGTTTCCTTAAAGAATGTTTTTGTTTTCTTAAACCCCCAGCACTGCCAATGATCCCCCTAACGTTGCCACTCATCCCATTCCCCCCAGTACTGCCACTGATCCGATTACTCCCCCACCACAACCACCATCAACACCACTGATCCCATCAACTTTCCAACACTGCCACAGATCCCATCCCCCTAGCACTGCCACTGATCCCATCAATCCCCTAGCACTGCCACTGATTCCCCCCCCACCACTGCCACTCATCCCACCCTAGTACTGCCACAGATCCCATTACCCCCCACCAAAACTGCCACTTATCCCATCAACCCCCTAACACTGCCACTGGTCACCCCCCTCTAACACTGCCACTGATCACTCCCCCCCTCCAGCACTGCCACTGATCACCCCCCCTCCAGCACTGCCACTGATCACCCCCCTCTCCAGCACTGCCACTGATCACCCCCCTCTCCAGCACTGCCACTGATCAACCCCCCTCCAGCACTGCCACTGATCACCCCCCCTCCAAAACTGCCACTGATCCCATGCCCTCCCCCCACCACCACTGCCAACTGATCCCATCTCCCCCCTCTCTCACCCCCACTTTCTCCCTCTGACCAGCTCTGCCATAAGATGTAAAATTAATTGAAATATTAAACATAGTTTTAACACATTTCAAAATGTTTGTTTACATTTATTTAAAAGTGTGTGTGTGTGTGTGTGTGTGTGTGTGTGTGTGTGTATGTATGTATGTATATATAATATATATATATAATCTCCACACACGTGTGTGTTTGGGTTTTGGGGTGCACACCCTAATCCAATAGGCTGCGCACGCCTATGATCACACCTGATGCACTGATGGCATAATTTCTCAATTCTTGAGGCCCTGAAATGTCAGGAAAGTACAAATACTCCCCAAATGACCCCTTTTTGAAAAGTAGACAGTCCAAGGTATTTAGTAAGAGGCATGGTGAGTTTTTTGAAGTTAAGAATTTTTTTTTTTCACAAAATTGTCATAATAACAAGTTATTTCTCACACACAGCATATGCATACTTCCAATTACACCCCAAAATACATTCTGCTACTCCTCCCGAGTATGGTGATACCACATGTGTGTGACTTTTACACGGCTTGGCCACACAGAGAGGTCCAATATGCAGGGAGTACCATCAGGGGTTCTAGGAGCATAAATTACACCTATTACACTTGTGAAGGCCCTGGAGCACCAGGACAATGGAATTACCCACAAAATGTCCCTATTTTGGAAAGCAAACACCCCAACGTCTATTCTATGAGGCATAATGAGTCTTTTGAACGGTTCATTTTTTTCAACAAGTTTTTGGAAAACGTGGAAAGAAAATTAAAAAGTATTTTTTTTTACACAAAGTGGTCAGTTTATAAGATATTTCTAAATCAAAGCATGTATATAGCAAAAATGACACCTCAAAACACATTCTGCTACTCCTCCTGAGTATGGCAATACCACATTTGTGAGACTTTTACACAGCCTGGCCACATACAGAGGCCCAACATGCAGGGAGCACCGTTAGGCGTTCTAGGAGCATAAATTGCACCTCTAATTTCCTAATAACCTATTACACTTTTTAAGGCCCTGGAGCACCAGGACAATGGAATTACCCACAAAATGACCCCATTTTGGAAAACAAACACCCCAAAGTATATTCTATAAAGCATTATGAGTCTTTTGAACGGTTAATTTTTTTACACAAGTCTTCAGAAAACGTGGAAAGAAAATGAAAATCTTTTTTTTTTTTTTTTTTTTTTTTTTACACAAAGTTGTCAATTTATAAGATATTTTTAACACAAAGCATGTATATAGCAAAAATGACACCCCAAAACACATTCTGCTACTCCTCCTGAGTAGGGATGAGCTGAACACCCCCTGGCTCGGTTCGCACCAGAACCTGACAACGGACCGAAAGTTCACGCAAAATTTAGAACCCCATTAAAGTCTATGGGACTCGAACGTTTGAAACCAAAAGTGCTAATTTTAAAGGCTAATATGCATGGTATTGTCCTAAAAATTGTTTGGGGACCCGGGTCCTGCCCCAGGGGACATGTATCAATGCAAACAAAGTTTTAACCACTTAAGGACTAGCCTCATTTTGGATTTTAGGTGTTTACATGTTTAAAACAGGTTTTTTTGCTAGAAAATTACTTAGAACCCCCAAACGTTATATATTGTTTTTTTCTAACACCCTAGAGAATAAAATGGCGGTCATTGAAATACTTTTTTTTGCACCGTATTTGCGCAGCGGCCTTATAAGCGCACTTTTTTTGGAAAAAATTCACTTTTTTGAATAAAAAAATTAGACAACAGTAAAGTTAGCCCAATTTTCTTTATATTGTGAAATATAATGTTATGCCAAATAAATTCATACCCAACATGTCACGCTTCAAAATTGCGCCCCCTCGTCAAACTTTTACAATTAAAAATCTCCATAGGCGACGTTTAAAAAGTTCTACAGGTTGCATGTTTTGCGCTACAGAGGAGGTCTAGGGCTAGAATTATTGCTCTCGCTCTACCGGTCGTGGCGATACCTCACATGTGTGGTTTGACCACCGTTTTCATATGCGGGCGCTTTTTTTTAATTTTCTTATTAATTTTACTTTATTATATTTATTTTTGCACTGTTTTTAAAAAAAAAAATTGGATCACTTTTATTCCTATTACAAGGAATGTAAACATTCCTTGTAATAGAAAAAAGCATGACAGGTCCTCTTAAATATGAGATATGGGGGGGTCAAAAAGTCCTCAGACCGCATATTTGGATTAAAATGCAAAAAAAAAAAAAAAAGACGTTTGAATAAAATGACAAATTGTAAAAATATGCCTTTAAGACATATGGGCGGAGCTGATGTCATGATGTTGCTTCCGCCCTCCTATGGTATGGAGACGGGTGGCGGCCATCTTAGCCTCACTCGTCTCCATACCTCAGCAGTGAGAGATCCCGATCTCCTCTGCCGCTACCGACGGCTCCGGTAAGCGGCGGAGGGCGCGGGAGAGCGGTGGGAGGGGGGGTGGCACCTCTCCCACTGCCGATAATGGTGATCTCATGGCGAACCCACCGCAGACACCACCATTATCATACACAGAACCAGCTCCTGTAAAAGATGGATACCTCGGTTGTGGCAGCAGCTGCTGCCTTTACCGAGATATCCATCTTCAAAGTGCCGACGTATATGTACAGGAGCCGGTCGGTAAGTGGTTAAAAACGGCCATTTTTTCGGCAGCAGTGATTTAATGATGCTTAAAGTGAAAAAAAAGTGAAATATCCCTTTAAATATCGTACCTGGGGGGTGTCTATAGTATGCCTGTAAAGTAGCGCGTGTTTCCCTTGCTTAGAACAGTCCCTGCACAAAATGACATTTTTAAAGTAATTTAAAACTGCTTACCGGCTTTAATGTAATGTCGGGTCCCGGCAATATGGATGAAAATCAGTGAGACAAACGGCATGGGTACTCCCCAGTCCATTACCAGGCCCTTTGGGTCTTGTATGGATATTAAGGGGAACCCCGCACCCAAATTAAAAAAAGGAAAGGCGTGGGGCCCCCAGGCCCTATATACTCTGAACAGCAGTATACAGGCGGTGCAAACAAGACAGGGACTGTAGGTTTGTTGTTAAGTAGAATCTGTTTGTAATTTGGAACTGGTACATTTTTAAAGTGTAGCTTCAGCCAAAAAATCTATTTTTAAGCTTTTTGGAAAACATAGGGAAGGGTTATCACCCCTGTAACGTTTGTTTTGCTGTCTGTGCACCTCTTCAGAAGATTTCACCTCACTTTCTGTCCCAATGACACATGTTTTTTGAAAATTTGAGGGTTTTAGCGAAACAAGAATTGGTCATAAAGCATCAGTGGAGATGAGACACGTTTTTCCCATATTACCGTATTTATCGGCATATAACACGCACCCCAAGTTTAGGAGGAAATTTTAAAGAAAAAACTTTTTAAGGAAAAAACGTACATTTAAATGCCCATCAATGCAGCCTTATCAGTGTCCATCTGCAGCCTTTCAGTGTCATTTGCAGCCTTGTAGTGTCATTTGCAGCCTTGTAGTGTCATTTGCAGCCTTGTTGTGTCATCTGCAGCCTTGCCCAGTGACACTGCAGCCTTGTAGTGTCACTGCAGTTTTTAAATATGGCGCCGCCAAGAGACACAGAGCCGGTCCTGTGTCTCTCAGCGGCTCTCGGCTGCTTTTGGCTCCTCTCGTAGTTCTGTGGGCAGAGCCGAGCGCTGCCGACATTCATACATAGCCGAGTGTACTCGGCTAGGTTCAGCTAGCTCCGCTCACAGTCACGCCCAGTCCCTGTGTTATGTCCATCTTAGGGCGGGACTGGGCGGGACTGTGAGCGGAGCTAGCTGAACCTAGCCGATTACACTCGACTATGTATGAATGTCGGCAGCGCTCGCTCCTCCACTCACAGTCAGCGGGGATTGGCGTATAACACGCACTCGCGATTTTCCCCTGATTTTAAGGGGAAAAAAGTATGTGTTATACGCCAATAAATACGGTAATTCTTACAGGAGAGAATTTCCCTTCCTAGGGGTAGATGTTATCTCACTTCCTGTTTCCTTCGTTTGCAAGTAGGAGTCATTTGTAAGTTGGATGTTTGAAAGTAGGGGCCTGCCTTATATACTCTGCAGAAATTGGGGCCTTAGGTGTTGATATTGCCACAACACTGTAAGCCCTCACAGTTACTCTTGGTGGGTGCAGGAACGGGCCCTGCTGTGAAATATTAGATCAAGAATTGTAATTACATGCCATTGTTGAACAGGGGCAGAATAATTGGGCCTTTGGTGGTGGTGGTGCTGGTGCCACAACACTGTAAGCCCTCACAGTTACTCTTGGTGGGCGCAGGAATGGGCCCTGCTATGAAATATTAGATCAAGAATTGTAATTACATGTCCCTGTTGAACAGGGGCAGAAAAATTGGGCCTTAGGCACTGGTGCCATAACACTGCAACCCCTCACAGATGCTATGTTAGAGCGCAGGAATGAGCCCTGCTGCAAAGTATTGCATCAAAAATTGTAATTATACGCCCCTGTTAAACAGGGCGGAAAAATTGGGCCTTGGGCACTGGTGCCACAACACTACAACCCTTCACAGATACTCTAGTTGAAGCGCAGGAATGAGCCCTGCTGCAAAGTATTGCATCAAAAATTGTAATTACACGCCCCTGTTAAACAGGGGCTGAAAAATTAGGCCTTAGCCACTAGTGGCGGCGCCCAGAACCAAAAATGTTCTTACAAGCTATCAGCATGATCATTGAGGAGGAAGAGGATAATCACTCAGCATAACAGGATAGTCACTCAGCATAGGCAGTCTTGAAGGAATCTGACATTTCAAAAAAAATTATTCGGTTACATCAGCATCAGGTGCTTGGTAGCTGGTCGTGATCCAAGACTGATTCATTTTTTTGAAGGTCAGTCAGTCGACCGAGTCGGTGGACATGTGCACCCTGTGATTGGTTACAAAGCCTCCAGCAGCACTGAATGTGCCACCTTCTCCACCGCTCCTTCTTTGACTGACTGAAGCCTCAGCAACACGTTGTCCAAGAACAGGAGTCTGTAACCTCCCAGTCTCTGGGAACGCGTTGCACAGACCTTTCTGCAAGGCCTCCCAAGGATGTTTCATCCTCTGCTCCCTCTGTGATGGTAAGATAAGGTCTGTAACCTTACCCTTGTAACGTGGATCAAGGAGGGTTGCCAGCCAGTATTGATCCCTCTCCTTGATACCACAAATACGAGGATCCTTCCGCAGGCTTTGCAGGATCAGGGAGGCCATGCAGCGTAGGTTTGCTGAGGCATTCGGTCCGGAGTCCTCTGGGTCACTAAGGATGACATGATCCACAGCCACCTCCTCCCAGCCACGTACAAGTCCATGGGTTTCTTGGGACTGTAAATGATCCCTTAAAGAATGCTGCTGATGCTGAGTGCCAGGCTCCATCTCCATGCTGACACAATCCTCCTCCTCTTCCTCGTCCTCTTCCTGTGTGATCGGTGGGCACGCAAGAACACTGTCTGGATAAAGGGGGCCTTGAGAGCTAAGGAAGTCCTCCTCTTCCTACCTCTGTTCTGCTTCAAGTGCCCTGTCCATTAGTCCACACAGGGTGTGCTCCAACAGGTGGACAAGAGGGACAGTGTCACTGATGCATTCACTGACACTGCTCACCATCCTCGTGGCCTCCTCAAATGGTGACAGGACAGTGCATGCATCCCTGATCATGGCTCACTGGTGTGGGGAAAAAAAACAAGCTCCCCTGACCCTGTCCTGGTGCCAAAGGTTGCACAGATACTCATTGATGCCCCTCTGCTGCGTGTGCAGCCGCTGCAGCTTTGCCAACGTTGAGTTCCACCTGGTGGGCATGTCACAGATTAGGCAGTTCTTGGGCAGGTTAAATTCCTTTTGGAGGTCAGTCAGCCGAGCACTGACATTATATGACCGGCGGAAATGCACACAGACTTTCCTGGCCTGCCTCAGGACATCCTGTAAACCTGGGTACCTGCCCAAGAACTGCTGCACCACCAAGTTAAGGACGTGAGCCAAACAGGGCACATGGGTCAGTTGTCCCTGTCGGAGGGCGGAGAGGAGGTTGGTGCCATTGTCGTAAACCACCATTCCTGCCTTAAGCTGGCTTGGCGTCAACCACCTCTGAACCTGCCCCTGCAGAGCTGACAGAATCTCTGCCCCAGTGTGGCTCCTGTCCCCCAAGCACACCAGCTCTAGCACCATATGGCATCTTTTGGCCTGCGTACTTGTGTAGCCCCTTGACCGCCTACGGAGCACTGCTGGTTTCGAGGTCAAAGCACAGGAAGAGGCCATGGAGGAAGAAGAAGAGGGGGGGTGGAGGAGAGAGGTGTGTCAGAATCACCAGTAGTAGCATTTTGGAGGCGTGGTGGCGGAACAACCTCCAACACTACTGCACCTTGTCCTGCATCCTTCCCAGCTGCCAGCAGAGTCACCAAATGCGCCATGAAAGATAGGTAACGTCCCTGTCCATGCCTGCTGGGCCATGAGTCAGCGGTAATATGCACCTTACCGCTGACCGCCATGTTCAGCGAGGCCAACCAAGACATTGCCTTCCACATGCCGGTAGGGAGCTGGAAACACCTTCCGTGAGAAAAAGTGGTGTTTGGGAACCTGCCACTGAGGAACCGCACATTCTCATGGAGGGGGGCAGAGTCTACCAACTGAAAAGGCAGCAGTTGAAGTGCTAGCAATTTAGCCAAGCTAGCATTCAACCGCTGGGCATGTGGATGGCTGGGAGCGAACTTCTTTCGGCGGTGCAGCAGCTGGGGCAGGGAAATTTGCCTGGTACAATCTGACGTTGGTGTACCGATAGCAGAAGTACTTGGCTGTGACACACCTAATTCTACACCTTCATTCCTCTCAGTGCAAGTCTCAGACAGGACTGAAGGTATAGTGGGGTTGGAGATCCCAGCTGATGAGGAGAAAGAGGTCCTCTTTGTTCTTTGGTGTGGGTCTTTTAGGTACGCTTGCCAACGAACTACATGGCAGGTCGACATATGTCTGGTCAAGCATGTGGTGGCCAAGCGGGTGATGTTTTGGTCACGTGAGATACGCTTGCGACATATGTTGCAAATAGCAGCGGTGCGATCTGATGCACTTGTCTCAAAAAAGGCCTACACCAAGGAACTTTTGGAATAATGCGCAAAGACAGCAGCGCCCTGCACATGGAGAGCTCTGCGGTGTGATGCAGTGGGTGTGCTGCCCTTAAGCTGGCCCCTGGAGGGCATCCTGCCTCGTTGGTAATCTGCCTCCTCCTCCTCTCTCTTATCAGGCACCCAGGTGGAGTCAGTGACCTCATCATCCCCTCCCTCCTCATCACTGGAGCAAAGCTGGCAGTATGCTGCAGCTGGGGGAACATGACTGCCAGATTGCTGTCCTTCTTGGGTTCCCGCTCTCTCTGGGCTCACGTTACTGCCTTCCTCTAGCTGGGTACTGTCATCAGAGCCTTCAAAACGCTGGGCATCCTCCTGGAGCATGTACCCAACACTGTGGTCAAACAGTTCGGGGGACTCCTCAGGAGGACATGGTGGGGCTAGGGAAGGAGTGACTGATGCCATTGAGCCGAAGGAAGAGGCCGCGTTGGCAGCTGCTTTGCCAGACAAAGTACCCTGAGCCTGGGTGAGAGAGGATGAGGAGGATGAGGACAGCTTGGTCATCCACTCTACCAAGTCTTCCGAATGTTGCGGCTCAACACGGCCAGCTGCCAAAAAAAAGGACAAGCATGTCCCACGACCACGTGCTGATGAGGATGCACCATTTCCACGACCAGCACTGTTGCCTCTAGACACAGAGCCTGCTTGCCCTCTTTTATTGGCTTGTGACTGTCTGCCTCTCCTTGTTGGCCTTCCAGACATACTAATGGCCTGCAGTGAGATGTAGCTGCACAAAGCTGGGATGTATATATATACTGATACTGTAGCTAGCAGAATCAACTGCCTGCCTGTAGTAATAGGATCAGAACAACAGCAATTGTCTTCAGGTAGCTTTAGGTGCACACTGTGCAGAGGACGCAGTACACTAACTGTAAATACTGCAGCTGCCTGCCTGTGGTACTAATAGGACCAGAAGAACACCATCATTTTTCTTCAGGTAGCTTTAGGTGCAGACTGTGCAGAGGACACAGTACACTAACTGTAAATACTTTAGCTGCCTGCCTGCGGTATAAATAGGATCAGAACAACAGCAATTGTCTTCAGGTAGCTTTAGGTGCACACTGTGCAGAGGACGCAGTACACTAACTGTAAATACTGCAGCTGCCTGCCTGTGGTGCTAATAGGATCAGAAGAACACCACCAATTTTCTTCAGGTAGCTTTAGGTGCACACTGTGCATAAGACGCAGTACACTAACTGTAAATACTGTAGCTGCCTGCCTGTGGTATTAATAAGATCAGTACAACAGCAATTGTCTTCAGGTAGCTTTAGATGCACACTAAGCAGAGGACGCACTACACTAACTGTAAATACTGCAGCTACCTGTGGTACTAATAGGATCAGAAGAACACCACCAATTTTCTTCAGGTAGCTTTACTTGCACACTTTGCAGAGGATGCACTACACTAACTGTAAATACGGCAGCTGGCTGCAGTACTAATAGGATCAGAAGAACACAATCAATTATCTTCAGGTAGCTTTAGGTGCACACTCTGCAGAGGGTGCACTTCACTAACTGTAAATACTGCAGCTGCCTGCGGTTCTAATAGGATCAGAAGAACACCACCAATTTTCTTCAATTAGCTTTAGGTGCACACTGTGCAGAGGACGCACTTCACTAACTGTAAATACTGCAGCTGCCTGCGGTACTAATAGGATCAGAAGAACACCACCAATTTTCTTCAGGTAGATTTAGGTGCACACTGTGCAGAGGATGTACTACACTGACTGTAAATACTGTAGTTGCCTGCCTGTGGTACTAATAGGATCAGAACAACAGCAATTGTCTTCAGGTAGTTTTAGGTGCACACTGTGCAGAGGACGCACTATACTAACTGTAAATACTGCAGCTGCCTGCCTGTGCTACTAATAGGATCAGAAGAACACCACCAATTTTCTTCAGGTAGCTTTAGGTGCACACTGTTCAGAGGATACAGCACACTAACTGTAAATGCTGTAGCTGCCTGCCTGTGGTATTAATAAGATCAGAACAACAGCAATTGTCTTCAGGTAGCATTAGGTGCACACTGTGCAGAGGACGCAGTACACTAACTGTAAATACTGCAGCTGCCTGTGGTACTAATAGGATCAGAAGAACACCACCAATTTTCTTCAGGTAGCTTTAGGTGCACACTGTGCAGAGGACACAGTACACTAACTGTAAATACTGTAGTTGCCTGCCTGTGGTATTAATAGGATCAGAACAACAGCAGCTGTCTTCAGGTAGCTTTAGGTGCACACTGTGCAGAGGACGCAGTACACTAACCGTAAAGACTGCAGCTGCCTGCCTGTGCTACTAATAGGATCAGAATAACACCACCAATTTTCTTCAGGTAGCTATAGGTGTACAAGGTGCAGAGGATGCAGTACGCCAACTGTAAATACTGCAGCTGCCTGCCTGTGGTATTAATAGGATCAGGACAACAGCAATTGTCTTCAGGTAGCTTTAGGTGCACACTGTGCAGAGGACGCACTACACTAACTATAAATACTGCAGCTGCCTGCCTGTGGTATTAATAGGATCAGAACAACAGCAATTGTCTTCAGGTAGCTTTAGGTGCACACTGTGCAGAGGACGCACTACACTAACTGTAAATACTGCAGCTGCCTGTGCTACTAATAGGATCAGAAGAACACCACCAATTTTCTTCAGGTAGCTTTACTTGCACACTGTGCAGAGGATGCACTAAACTAACTGTAAATACTGCAGCTGCCTGCGGTACTAATAGGATCAGAAGAACACCACCAATTTTCTTCAGGTAGCTTTAGGTGCACACTGTGCAGAGGACGCACTACACTAACTGTAAATACTGCAGCTGCCTGCGGTACTAATAGGATCAGAGGAACACCACCAATTTTCTTCAGGTAGCTTTAGGTGCACACTGTGCAGAGGACGCACTACACTAACTGTAAATACTGCAGCTGCCTGCGGTACTAATAGGATCAGAAGAACACCACCAATTTTCTTCAGGTAGCTTTAGGTGCACACTGTGCAGAGGACGCACTACACTAACTGTAAATACTGCAGCTGCCTGCGGTACTAATAGGATCAGAAGAACACCACCAATTTTCTTCAGGTAGCTTTAGGTGCACACTGTGCAAAGGACGCATTTCACTAACTGTAGATACTGCAGCTGCCTGCGGTACTAATAGGATCAGAACACCACCAATTTTCTTCAGGTAGCTTTAGGTGCACACTGTGCAGAGGACGCACTTCACTAACTGTAAATACTGCAGCTGCCTGCGGTACTGATAGGATCAGAAGAACACCATCAATTTTCTTCAGGTAGCTTTAGGTACACACTGTGCAGAGGACGCACTACACTAACTGTAAATACTGTAGCTGCCTGCCTGTGGTACTAAATGGGTTAAGAGGAACACCAGCTATTTTCTTCAGGTAGCTGTAAATACTGTAAAAACACCTGCCTGCCTGTCAGTAGGAACAGAATAACAGGAACGGATCTAGCTAAACTGAATACAGTGTGTGTATATATATATATATATATATATATATATATATATATATATATATATATATATACACACACAACAACTAGGATGCATATATATGCACAATACACTGTAAGTGCAGCTAACTGACTCGCCTGCCTACTCTATCTAACTTAAAGAGGAGGGCCCATCAAAAAAAAAAAAAAAAATTAAAAGTCAGCAGCTACAAATACTACAGCTGCTGACTTTTAATTGGACACTTACCTGTCCCAGGGTCCAGCAATGCGGGGGATCGAAGCCCCGCTCGTCTTCCCCTCCATTCAGCGGTGCCGGCATTGCAACTGTGGGCGCCGGGCTGTGGCTTCACAGCCTGGCACCCACTGCGCATGTGCGAGCCGTGATTGGCCGCTCAGTCACCTGGGACCTGTAATGGGTCCCAGATGATTGACAGGAGGGAGGGACCAGAGCCAAGTCCTTCCTGTGCCGAGGGGGAAGTGATGTCACCAGCCCAGACACTGGAAGAGGCAGACTACGAGAGACCCCCTAGCAACAGGCATTTAGAGGTAAGTAAAAAAAAAAAATTCCAAATGTTTTTTTTATTTTTTTTTTAGGCACAGTCATGATTTTTTTTTTTTTTAGGGTGGAACACCACTTTAAATCAAATGACACTGTCTCTCTCTATCTCTCTCTCAATGCCGGAACACAGGGCCGACGTGCAGACGGCCTTATATAATGTGTGGCGTGTCTAAACCCCCTGAGCCATAATTGGCCAAAGCCACCCTGGCTTTGGCCAATTACGGCTCTCTGTACAGAAGGTGCTGTGATTGGCCAAGTATGCGGGTCATAGTGCACGCTTGGCCAATCATCAGCCAGCAATGCACTGCAATGCCGCAGTGAATTATGGACCATGACGCGCCACTCGAATTTGGCGTGAACGTCCCATATCGTTCACAATTCTACAAACGGTCGAACATGCAATGTTCGAGTCAAACATGGGTTCGACTCAAACTCGAAGCTCATCCCTACTCCTAAGTATGGCGATACCACATGTGTGAGACTTTTACACAGCCAGTTCACATACAGAGGTCCAACATTGAAGTAGTACCTTCAGGCGTGCTAGAAGCATAAATTACACATCTCATTTCATTCCTACCTATCACACTTTTGAAGGTCCTTGAGCACCAGGACAATGGAATTACCCACAAAATGACCCCATTTTGGAAAGCAAACACCCCAACATATATTCTATGAGGCATGGGCTGCAGATAGGCACTCGGTACTTTGATGGGCATGAGACAGGTACTCGGTTACTCTGATGGGCTGGTGACAGATACTCGGGTACTCTGATGGGCTGAAGATAGATACTCAGGTACTCTGATGGCCTGGTGACAGGTACTTGGGTACTCAGATGAACTGTGACAGGTACTCAGGTACCCATATGGACTGTGACAGGTACTCAGATGGGCTGGTGACAGGTACTCGGGTACTCTGATGGGCTGGAGATAGATACTCAGGTACTCTGATGGCCTGGTGACAGGTACTCGGATACTCTGATGGCCTGGGGACAGGTACTCGGGTACTCTGATGGCCTGGTGACAGGTACTTGGGTACTCAGATGGCCTGGTGACAGGTACTCGGGTACTCTGATGGCCTGGTGACAGGTACTCGTGTACTCTGATGGCTTGGTGACAGGGGCTCGGGTACTCTGATGGCCTGGTGACAGGTACTCGGGTACTCTGATGGCCTTGTGACAGGTACTCGGGTACTCAGATGAACTGTGACAGGTACTCAGGTACTCAGATGGGCTGTGACAGGTACTCAGGTAATCGGGTACTCAGATGGGCTGTGACAGGTACTCAGGTACTCGGGTACTCAGATGACCTGTGACAGGTACTCAGGTACTCAGATGACCTGTGACAGGTACTCAGGTATTCGGGTACTCAGATGGGCTGTGACAGTTACTCAGGTATTCGGGTACTCAGATGGGCTGTGACAGGTACTAAGGTACTCAGATGGCCTGTGACAGGTACGCAGATGGGCTGTGACAGGTACTCAGGTACTCGGGTACTCAGATGGCCTGTGACAGGTACTCAGGTACTCAGATGGGCTGTGACAGGTACTCGGGTACTCAAATGGGCTGTGACAGGTACTCCGGTACTCAGATGAACTGTGACAGGTACTCCGGTACTCAGATGGGCTGTGACAGGTACTCAGATGGGCTGTGACAGGTATTCAGGTTCTCGGGTACTCAGATGGGCTGTGACAGGTACTTTTATGGCTGGTGACAGGTCCTCTTTATTAGGGGGGGCAATCAGTGTGGTTGGAGTACACTGTGAGCGGAAACAAGTGAATAGTGTGTGAGGAGGAGAACCCGGTAACATCTCGTTACCGCGTTTTGTTGACATTCTGTGACCGGCTGTGATTTCATTGGCTCTTTACTGTGATCAGGGTTGGGCTGTGTCAGGGTGACAAGCCTCGTCCCCGATCACCGCTCTGTGCTCACCCTAGAGGCGTGCAGGAGCGCCGTTCACATGGGCAGTACATGTGACATGCTGTGATTGGACACAGCCGGTCACGTGGTAAAGAGCCATTTTTTATTGGCTCTTTACACAAATCTGGGATGGGCTGTGTCAGAGGGACATCATCCCGATCATCCCCGATCGCTATGCTGGGGGCCCGTAGGAGCAGCGAGAAGCCGAGGACGTCATATGACTCCCGCCAAGGATGGGAGATCCCATCTGCAGATGTCATATGACTATAGCCCAGTATTGAAGTGGTTAAAGGAGAAGTCCAGCCTGAGCTCGTTTGTCTGGGCTTCTCCTCTGGGTCACAGGAATGTCGTTTGTTTTGCACTCCTGTGACCCGTTTTCAGCAGAGAGTGGGCTGAAGTCCACTCTCTACTGACGTCACTGGAATCAGTCCAGGCACCGCGTCATCCCGACAATGAAGTCGGGATCCGCCAGTTGCCTGGACTGATGGCCGTCTCAGTCTCTCAGTGAGTCGCTCCGCCCCTCCACAGCTCAGTGCTCCAATGAGCGCGGAGAATCAGAGCAGGAGATATGCTGACTGACAGGCACCAGCTCTCCGCTCGGGGAGGTGAGAGAACCGAGCCATCGGCGGTGTTCAATCGCTTGGTTCTCAGTGCAGAGGCGGCAGAGAAAAGATGCAGCATGCACCTAGGTAAGTATGATGGGTTAAAAAATAAATAAAAAATACCTCTCTTTTAAGAAAAAAAGCCTTCTGTGTGCAGCAGCCTCCCCTTACCCCCCCTAATACTTACTGTACCTAAGCCCCCTCTCGATCCAGCGATATAAACAAGTGCCTTGACCATCTGGGACTCTCCCTCCTGATCGACCAAAGTCAATTAGCCAATGAGGAGAGAGGGGGCGGGGCCTAACCATGTTTCCATGCCTTAATGGACACAGGGAGCTGTGGCTTGGCTTGGGTGCCCCATAGCAAGCTGCTGGCTGTGGGGGCACTCAACAGGAGGGAGGGGCCAGGAAAACCGGCGAGGGACCTGAGAAGAGGAGCATCCAGGCTGCTCTGTGCAAATCCACTGCACAGAGCAGGAAAGTATAACATGTTTGTTATTTTTATAGAAAAAAAACTTGCTTTAGTAAAACCTCTGATGGCCTGGTGACAGGTACTCGGGTACTCAGATGAACTGTGACAGGTACTCAGGTACTCATATGGGCTGTGACAGGTACTCAGATGAACTGTGACAGATACTCAGATGGGCTGTGACAGGTACTCGGGTACTTAGATGAACTGTGACAGGTACTCGATTACTCTGATGGGCTGGTGACAGGTACTCAGATGGGATGGAGATAGATACTCGGGTACTCTGATAGCCTGGTGAAAGGTACTCGGGTACTCTGATGGCCTGGGGACAGGTACTCGGGTACTCTGATACCCTGATGATAGGTACTCCGGTACTCTATTGGCCTGGTGACAGGTACTCGGGTACTCTGATACCCTGATGATAGGTACTCCGGTACTCTATTGGCCTGGTGACAGGTACTCGGGTACTCTGTTGGCCTGGTGACAGGTACTCGGGTACTCAGATGGGCTGTGACAGGTACTCGGGTACTCAGATGGGCTGTGACAGGTACTCAGGTACTTGGTTACTCTGATGGGCTGGAGATAGATACTCGGGTACTCTGATGGCCTGGTGACAGGTACTCGGGGTACTCAGATGGCCTAGTGACAGGTACTCGGGTACTCAGATGGGCTGTGACAGGTACTCAGATGGGCTGTGACAGGTACTCAGGTACTCGGGTACTCAGATGGGTTGTGACAGGTACTCAGGTACTCAGATAGACTGTGACAGGTACTCAGGTACTCGGGTACTCAGATGAACTGTGACAGGTACTCAGATGGACTGTAACAGGTATTCAGGTACTCAGATGAACTGTGACGGGTACTCAGGTACTCGGGTTCTCAGATGGGCTGTGACAGGTACTCAGGTACTCGGTACTCAGATTGGCTGTGACAGGTACTCAGGTACTCGGGTACTCAGATGGGCTGTGACAGGTATTCAGGTACTCGGGTACTCAGATGGGCTGTGACAGGTACTCAGATGGGCTGTGACAGGTACTTTGATGGCTGGTGACAGGTCCTCTTTATTAGGGGGGGCAATCAGTGTGGTTGGAGTACACTGTGAGCGGAAACAAGTGAATAGTGTGTGAGGAGGAGAACCCGGTAACATCTCGTTACCGCGTTTTGTTGACATTCTGTGACCGGCTGTGATTTAATTGGCTCTTTACTGCGATCAGGGTTGAGCTGTGTCAGGGTGACAAGCCTCATCCCCGATCACTGCTCTGTGTGCACCCTAGGGGCGTGCAGGAGCGCCGTGCACGTGGGCAGTACATGTGACCGGCTGTGATTGGACACAGCCGGTCACGTTGTAAAGAGCCATGCCTCATCCCCGATCGCTATGCTTCGGGCCCCCCGGGGGCCCGCAGGAGCAGCGAGAACCCGAGGACGTCATATGACACCCGCCGAGGATGGGAGATCCCATCTGCCGATGTCATATGACTATAGCCCAGTATTGAAGTGGTTGCACTCCTGTGACCCGTTTTCAGCAGAGAGTGGGCTGATGTCTGCTCTCTGCTGACATCACTGGAATCAGTCCAGGCATCGCGTCATCATGACAATGAAGTCGGGATCCACCAGTTGCCTGGACTGATGGCAGTCTCAGTTTCTCAGCGAGCCTCTCCCCGCCCCTCCACAGCTCAGCGCTCCAATGAACGTGGAGAATCAGAGCAGGAGAGATGCTGACTGACAGGCTTCAGCTCTCCTCTCAGGGAGGTGAGAGAACCGAGCCATCGGCGGTGTTCGATCGCTCGGTTCTCAGTGCAGAGGCGGCGGGGGACAGATGCAGCATCCACCTAGGTAAGTATGATGAGTTAAAAAAATAAATAAAAGATACTTCTCTTTTAAGATTAAAAAAGCCTTCTGTGTGCTGCAGCCTACCCTCAGCCCCCTCTCGATCCAGCAATATAAACAAGGTGCCTCGGCCATCTGGGACTCTCCCTCCTGATCGGCCAAAGTCGGTTAGCCAATGAGGATAGAGGGGGCAGGGCCTAACCATGTTTCCATGCCTGAATGGACACAGGGAGCTGTGGCTCGGCTCGGGTGCCCCCAAAGCAAGCTGCTGGCTGTGGGGGCACTCAACAGGAGGGAGGGGCCAGGAGCACCGGCGAGGGACCTGAGAAGAGGAGGATCTGGGCTGCTCTGTGCAAATCCACTGCACAGAGCAGGTAAGTATAACATGTTTGTTATTTTTATATTTTTATTTTTTATTTTTATAGAAAAAGAAACCTGCGTAAAACCCGACCGACTCCACCACAGATATGAGACATGGAATGTGTAATTGACTCTTCCAGATGTCCATGGACATTTTGCCAATTTAAGGCCATGTATAATTATTATGGGGCCCAATGTCAGAGTACTGTACCGGCATCTCGGCATCATGTCTTCATTAAGAAGTGCAGGGTTTAGGGGTGATCTGTGTACGGGGTGCAGGGTTTAGGGGTGATCTGTGTACAGGGTGCAGGGTTTAGGGATGATCTGTGTATGGAGTGCAGGGTTTAGGGGTGAGCTGTGTACAGAGTGCAGGGTTTAGGGGTGGTCTGTGTATGGAGTTCAGGGTTTAGGGGGGATCTTTGTATAGAGTACAGGGTTTAGGGGTGATCTGTGTATGGAGTGAAGGGTTTAGGGGTGATCTGTGTACATCCAAGCCCCCCCCCCGAAGTATAGAGCTCTCCTCTACCCAGATTCCAGTTTGGAGCCCCCCCCATTTGCCCTACATTAAAGACGGCCCTGATCTGGAGGCCTCTTCGATGAACAGCTCACACAACACAGAGAATACACCTCCACTCCCACCCATAGGACATCACTGTCCTCTACACGGCCTCTGACCCCACCATAAATATAACACGGGGTGGGGTCATCTGCAGTAAGGAACGATTATGATGGATTGAGGATTGGGAAAATTGGTGGTTTGAGGAAAATATCTATCACATATCTGAGGCTTGTACATCAGTCAAGTAACATGATTTGTTCACATTATCATAGGTGAGTTCATCTTAGTGGACTGTTATTGCCTTTTTAATGCCTGTCCTATTGCACACGGAGGGTTTAATGGCAATCTATGCTCATTGGTATCACAGTATATCAGTATCAGGTAGTGTAGGGTTAAGGCGTCTATTTATAAAAAATACCTCATTAATAATCCCTGTAAAGTGTCCACTATGTTTATTTCCTATGATCGTCAACTCCATCTAGTGTTCATAATGCGTTATTTTCCTGATTAAAGTATTTATTTCATAAGAAATAAACATATTAGATAGATTATGGGGATTATTCATGACAGTTGAGGCTTTAGGACAGAATTTTCTTTTTTTATATACAGACACCTTCTGCCTGACATCAATGAGCTATTCCATAGGACTTGTGGGATATGGGCGGTATGTAATATTCCCGCAGGTCATTACTGAATAGGGGTGTTCCCAGACTCTGAGTCCTTTGAGATGGGTGTGTGATCTCCTATCAGATCCGGAGTGTGTGGAGTGAGAGTGTGAACTGAGAACGGCCAGGAAACACTTACAAAGTGTCAATGAATATCCGCTACTATACATACATGCTAATATCTATACATTCTGCCCAGAAGCGGCTTCACAGACTATTCACAGACTATTCAGTGTCATACAAGCAGAAGATGCAGAATTCCAGATATTTCATACTCTCCGACCCTCATTATTATATGTGATGGTGGCTGATGAGGTGACGGGGGTGTATATGAGAATCCCCATACACAGAGATCACCAGGAAGTGGTCTGATCAGAGAGTGGACCAGAGGTCTACGTAACATCTCATAAGGTGACCACAGAGAGAACTTTCCGTCCCAGACACTCCGCCCAGCGCAGAGACCTGCCAGCATAGGCGTCGTTAAGGGGTGGCTATTGAGGCTGGAGCCCCAAATGTGGGGTCAATAGCCTCGAGTGTCTAAGCGGGTCCAGCTTTCAGAAAAGGGAGAAAGGACGGAAAGCAGCGGGAGCCGCATTTTATCTTCTGTGTGATGAGGCCGTTGCGGCGCCGCCCACTGCACTTTTACTGGCGGAGTGATATGGCGCCTGAAGAAAGCAGCAGCAGAACGGTGGCAGTGCTCGATTTCTCCTTGTATGGAGCCGGTGCAGGACCGCCCCCTTCTCCCTCTGGAGTCAGTCACACTGTGTTTATGCCTAAAGCAGCCAGCAGGAGAATAGAATAATGGCCGTGGTGGCTGGGACAGGAGAGAAGATAAAAGGTGCTACTGGTCACTGGTGTGTCTCTCTCTCTCTTTGATGGGCACAGTGGCTACAATTGATGGGGCTTTTATTTTTTTCTACGGAGCCTGCAGAGCATTACACCCAGTTGTGTTTTCCCTGGGTAGGGAAATACAATCATGGTTTACATTGTACGTCCCTATACACCATGTACCCTATAAAAGGGGATGGGCATTAAGGTGTATATATACGGAGTAAACACCTCCAAAATCTTGATATACCAGACATGTGTGTGTCAGGTAGGTGAGTGTAATGGTCAGTGTATGTCAGGTAGGTAACACCCCCCCCCCTCCTCCCGATGCCGGGCTCGGACTCTGGGCTGAAGCCCCTGGTCTTTTTGCCACCTAGCAATGCCCCTGCCTGCCAGTGATACCGAATATTTAGGGGAGCCGACCAGAACTTCAGAGCAACATGAACCCCATCACTGGACTGATCTGTATGCTGGGGGTCCTGCCAGGTCTGAGGAGGAAATTGTATTTATTCTTTCTTTCTCCTCCATAGTCTTGGTCACTGGTATTTGCTGTCTGACGAGATATCTGTCTATCTTCTCTATCTATCTATCTATCTATCTATCTATCTATCTAGTACAGATCTTTGTAAGTAATTTCTCCTCTATAGTCTTGTCACACTCATCGGTCTTTTCTCTCTGTCAGGATTTCTATCACAGACAATCCATGTATGGCAGACTCCAGTAATATGGGCCACAGAGGGCGACTCCATAACCTTACCGTGTGACTACAGAATCAATGGAGCGAATGCTACTATTGGGTCCTACAAGTGGTACAGAAACAAAGTGAGGAGTGGGGTGGAGATCTCTGAGAATAATAAGAATTTCTCTGGAAGACTCTCCAGATTGGACCAAGATCAGTTCTTCCATGGACGATCAGCCGCCATCACTCTGCACCCTGTGCAGTTGTCAGACTCCGGGATGTACTACTGTGAAGTTTCATTTCAAATCGGCCAACAAATATCCGGAGAAGGAAATGGGACTTTCCTTAATGTGACAGGTGAGATCTGTATTTACTGTCCTGGTTGTGTAATTATCAATATCTGATCAATAATGAGACAGTGGGATGACCCTTCAGAGGATATCAGATAGGAAATGTAAATTTCATATAAAAATTGACATTTTAATGGGGTTGTAAAGGCAGAAGGTGCATTCTATGCATCAAAGGAGAAGTCCAGCCTGAGCTCGTTTGTCTGGGCTTCTCCTCTGGTCACAGGAATGTCGTTCATTTTGCACTCCTGTGACCCGTTTTTAGCAGAGAGTGGGCTGAAGTCCGTTCTCTGCTGACGTTACTGGATTCAGTCCAGGCACCACGTCATCCCGACAATGAAGTCGGGATCTGCCAGATCTATCTATGATTATATATCTAGTAAAAACTTGCTTTAGTAAAACCCTAAACCCGACCGACTCCACCACAGATATGAGACATGGAATGTGTGAGTGACTCTTCCAGATGTCCACGGACATTTTGCCAATATAAGGCCATGTATAATTATTATGGGGCCCAATGTCAGAGTACTGTACTGGGATCTCAGCATCATGTCTTCACTAATTATAAAGGTAAAGCCCAGGTCTGGTCACAGATCTGTATGCTGGGGGTCCTGCCAGGCCTGAGGAGGAAATTGTATGTATTCTTTCTTTCTCCTCTATAGTCTTGGTCATTGGTATTTGCTGTCTGTTGAGATATCTGTCTTATCTTTTGTATCTATCTATCTATCTCTCTATATTTTTATCTCTCTAGCTATATTTCTTTTCTTTCTTTCTTTATTTTTTTTTTATCCTAATATTCTATCTGCAGTATCGATCTATCTATCTATCTATCTATCTATCTATCTATCTATCTATCTATCTATCTATCTATCTATCTATCTATCTATCTATCTATCTATCTATCTATCTATCTATCTATCTGTCTGTCTGTCTGTCTATCTATCTTTTTCTTTCTTTCTCCTCTATAGTCTTGTCACACTCATCGATCTTTTCTCTCTGTCAGGATTTCGATCACAGACAATCCATGTATGGCAGACTCCAGTAATATGGGCCACAGAAGGCGACTCCATAACCTTACCGTGTGACTACAGAATCGATGGAGAGAATTCTACTATTGGGTCCTACAAGTGGTACAGACACACAGTGAGGAGTGGGTTGGAGATCTCTGAGAATTATAAGTATTTCTCTGGAAGACTCTCCAGAGTGGACCAAGATCAGTTCATCCATGGACGATCGGCCGCCATCACCCTGCACAGTGTGGAGCTGTCAGATTCCGGGATGTATTACTGTGAAGTTATATTTCATATCAGCCAACAAATATCTGGAGAAGGAAATGGGACTTTCCTCAATGTGACAGGTGAGATCTGTATTTACTGTCCTGGTTGTGTAATTATCAATATCTGATCAATAATGAGACAGTGAGACGACCCTTCAGAGGATATCAGATAGGAAATGTAAGTTTCATATAAAAATTGACATTATTTTAAAGGGGTTGTAAAGGCAGAAGGTGCATTCTATGCATTAAAGGAGAAGTCCAGCCTGAGCTCGTTTGTCTGGGCTTCTCCTCTGGGTCACAGGAATGTCGTTCGTTTTGCACTCCTGTAACCCATTTTCAGCAGAGAGTGGGCTGAAGTCCGCTCTCTGCTGATGTCACTGGAATCAGTCCAGGCACCACGTCATCCCGACAATGAAGTTGGGATCTGCCAGTTGCCTCGTTGTCAGT
Source organism: Aquarana catesbeiana (assembly GCF_042186555.1). NCBI lineage: Eukaryota > Metazoa > Chordata > Amphibia > Anura > Ranidae > Aquarana > Aquarana catesbeiana. Next base: position 18,104,801 of record NC_133330.1, on the reverse strand, counting down.
TGCCACCAGTCGATGGCAGTCTCAGTTTCTCAGCGAGCCACTCCCTGCCCCTCTTTCTTTATTTCTTTCTTTCTTTCTATCCTAATCTATCTATCTATCATTATATATCTAGTACAGATCTTTGTACAGTAATTTCTCCTCTATAGTCTTGTCACACTCATCGGTCTTTTCTCTCTGTCAGGATTTCGATCACAGACAATCCATGTATGGCAGACTCCAGTAATATGGGCCACAGAGGGCGACTCCATAACCTTACCGTGTGACTACAGAATCGATGGAGAGAATGCTACTATTGGGTCCTACAAGTGGTACAGACACACAGTGAGGAGTGGGGTGGAGATCTCTGAGAATGATAAGTATTTCTCAGGAAGACTCTCCAGAGTGAACATCGATCAGTTCTTCCATGGACGATCGGCCGCCATCACCCTGCACAGTGTGAACTTGTCAGACTCCGGGATGTATTACTGTGAAGTTGTATTTCAGATCGGCCAACAAATATCCGGAGAAGGAAATGGGACTTTCCTCAATGTGACAGGTGAGATCTGTATTTACTGTCCTGGTTGTGTAATTATCAATATCTGATCAATAATGAGACACTGAGATGACCCTTCAGAGGATATCAGATAGGAAATGTAAATTTCATATAAAAATTGACATTATTTTAAAGGGGTTGTAAAGGCAGAAGGTGCATTCTATGCATTAAAGGAGAAGTCCAGCCTGAGCTCGTTTGTCTGGGCTTCTCCTCTGGGTCACAGGAATGTCATTTGTTTTGCACTCCTGTGACCCGTTTTCAGCAGAGAGTGGGCTGAAGTCCACTCTCTGCTGACGTCACTGGAATCAGTCCAGGCACCGCATCATCCCGACAATGAAGTCGGGATCTGCCAGTTGCCTGGAATGATGGCCGTCTCAGTATCTCAGTGAGCCGCTCTCCGCCCCTCCACAGCTCAGCGCTCCAATGAGTGTGGAGAATCAGAGCAGGAGAGATGCTGACTGACAGGCACCAGCACTTCACTCGGGGAGGTGAGAGAACCGAGCAATCGGTGGTGTTCCATCGCCCGGTTCTCAGTGCAGAGGTGGCGGGGGACAGATGCAGCATCCACCTAGGTAAGTATGATGGGTTAAAAAAAAACAACATACTTTTCTTTTAAGATAAAAAGCCTTCTGTGTGCAGCAGCCTCCCCTCAGCCCCCCTAACACTTACCTGAGCCCCCTCTCGATCCAGCAATATAAACGAGGTGCCTCAACCATCTGGGACTCTGCTCGGGTGCCCCCAAAGCAAGCTGCTGGCTGAGGGGGCACTCAACAGGAGGGAGGGGCCAGGAGAACCGGCGAGAGACCTGAGAAGAGGAGGATCGGGGCTGCTCTGTGCAAATCCACTGCACAGAGCAGGTGAGTATAACATGTTTGTTATTTTTATAGAAAAAAAAACTTGCTTTAGTAAAATCCTAAAACCGACCGACTCCACCACAGATATGAGACACGGAATGTGTAAGTGACTCTTCCAGATGTCCACGGACATTTTGACAATATAAGGCCATGTATAATTATTATGGGGCCCAATGTCAGAGTACTGTACTGGCATCTCAGAATCATGTATAATGTCTAATAATAAAGGTAAAGCCCAGGTCTGATCACAGAAGGGTTTTGTTTTGGATGGAGTATGGAAGTGCTTCAATATGGCCCCATTATTCAATGGATCATGATCGCACCACTGAAAACAACAAGGGGCATAATTCTTGCTGCAGCTTGTGTACACCCTCAGCTGCTGCCTCTGCAGCTAAAGAAGGTAAGGATCGGGGTGGTAAAACTGCAGCTCAACAGCAGGGTTTTACCACCCCCCGCCGCCAAATGCAAATAAAGGCTTATTCACAGGCCCTGCTGCTCCTCTGAAAAGTGATCCCAGTGTGTTTGACAGGTGGTGAGGAGGCAATACTATTTCTATCACAAGGGATGTTTACATTTCTTGTGATAGGAATAACAGTGATAAAGAAAAGTTAAAGGGACCGTCTAAAAACATATTTTTTTTAAAGCGCTCCCGTCCCTTCGGACACATATGTCAACAGCATTTTCACCATGCAGATGAGGTATCGCTATGAATGTTATGGTGATAGGAATAATTGTAGCGCTAGACCTAGTTGCAATCTCGGAACACCCAATAAGAGGATAATATGTGACCGGTCTAAACTATGTGGCATGTTCACCAATGCCAGGAGGCTGGCGGACAAGATGGGTGAACTAGAAATACTGTTGTATGAGGAGGATTTGGATTTTGTGGGAATTTCAGAAACCTGGTTCAACAGCTCTCATGATTGGCTGGGAAACATTCAAAGGTATATCGCAAGGATAGAGAGGGTAAAAAAGGGGGAGGGGTATGCCTATATATCCAGAATAATGTACAAGTGAATGTGAGAGATGACATAACTAAGGGAGCTAGGGAGGAGGTGGAATCCTTATGGGTAGAGCTCCAAAGGGATGAAGCTAAGGGGAAAATAATACTAGGAGTATACTATAGTCCCCCTAACCTGAGGGAGGAAGGGGAGACAGATTTCCTATCACAAGTTGGATTAGCAGCAAGGATGGAAAGTGTTATAATGGGGATTTTAATTATCCAGACATAGACTGGGCGGAGGGAATCGCACATTCATCTAAGGCTCGCCAGTTCCTAAATGTCTTGCAGGACAATTTTATGGGTCAGATGGTAGACGCACCAACTAGAAATAAAGCGTTACTGGATCTACTGATTACCAACAATACAGACCTGATCACAGATATGGAAATACGGGGCAATTTAGGTAACAGCGATCACAGGTCAATTGGCTTCAGTATAAATCACACAAATAGGAAACATAAGGGGATACAAAGACACTGAATTTCAAAAGAGCCAACTTCCCTAAACTACGAACCTTGCTAGAAGGCATAAATTGGGATAAAATCTTAGGAACAAAGAATACGGAGGAGAGATGGGTTTGCTTTAAGAGCATATTAAATAAGGGCATTAGCCAATGCATTCCATTGGGTAATAAATTTAAAAGAGCGAACAAAAGTCCTGGATGGCTTAACTCCAATGTAAAAATGCATATAAAAACAAAGGAGAAGGTCTTCAAAAAATACAAGGTTGAGGGATCATCATCAGCATTCAGACTATATAAAGAATGCAACAAGAAATGTAAGGGTGCAATAAGGACGGCTAAGATAGAACATGAAAGACACATAGCGAAGGAGAGCAAAAAAAATCCCAAGAAATTCTTTAAGTATGTAAACAGTAAAAAAAGGAGGACAGACCATATTGGCCCCATAAAGAATAAGGAAGGACATCTGGTTACAAAGGATGGGGAGATGGCGAAGGTATTGAATTTATTCTTCTTCTCAGTCTTCTCGAGGGAATTGGGGGGCTTCAGTAACCAGAACTGCAGTGTTTATCCTCATGACATATCACAGGAAGCACCTCCATGGTTAACAGAGGACAGAATTAAAATTAGACTTGAGATACTTAACATTAATAAATCACCGGGACCAGATGGCTTGCACCCGAGAGTACTTCGGGAACTCAGTCAAGTAATTACCAGACCATTGTTCCTAATTTTTACTGACAGTCTACTAACTGGAATGGTACCAGCTAATTGGAGAAAAGCCAATATAGCACCAATATTTAAAAAGGGCCCAAAATACATCCCTGAGAATTACAGACCAGTTAGTATGTAAAATCTTGGAGGGGATGATAAGGGACAATATACAAGATTTTAGTAATGAGAATGGTATAATTAGCAGTAATCAGCATTGATTCATGAAGAATCATTCTTGCCAAACCAATCTACTAACCTTCTATGAGGAGGTGAGTTGCCAGCTAGATAAAGGAAGGCCCGTAGACGTGGTGTATCTGGATTTTGCAAAAGCATTTGACACAGTTCCCCATAAAAGTTTATTGTACAAATGAAGGTCCATTGGCATGGACCATAGGGTGAGTACATGGATTGAAAACTGGCTACAAGGGCTTCAGAGGGTGGTGATAAATGGGGAGTACTTGGAATGGTCAAGGGTGGGTAGTGGTTTCCCCCAGGGTGGAAGGCAATCTGTACACTGGGGGGTGAACCTCTGGGGGAATCTAGGATGGAAAAGGACCTGGGGGTCCTAGTAGATGATAGGCTCAGCAATGGCATGCAATGCCAAGCTGCTGCTAACAAAGCAAACAGAATATTGGCATGCATTAAAAAGGGAAACAACTCCAGAGATAAAACGATAATTCTTCTGCTCTACAAGACTTCCCCTCCTCCCGCCGTGATCCGGTGCCCTCCGCCGCTTACCGGAGCCATTGGCAGTGGCGGAGGCAATCGGATCCTTCCTGTGGCTGTGCATGGAGACGAGTGAGGGGAAGATGGCCCCACCTGTCTCCATGACACTGCAGGGGGGAAGCAACGTCAAAACATCACTTCCGCCCATAGCTCTTAAAGGACCTTTTTTTTTCTTTTTTTTTTAAATGACAAAATTATTTTTTTTTTATTATTATTGCATTTTAGTGTAAATATGAGATCTGACTTTTTTTTTTACCCCAGATCTCATATTTAAGAGGTCCTGTCATGCTTTTTTTCTATTACAAAGGATGTTTACATTCCTTGTAATAGGAATAAAAGTGACACAATTTAATTTTTTTTAAAAACAGTGTAAAAATAAAAAATAAAAGATAAAAGAAAAAAGAAAAAAAAAATTATAACACGCCCTGTCCTGCCAAGCTCACGTGCAGAAGCGAGCGCATATTTGAGTAGCGCCCACATATGAAAGTGGTGTTCAAACCACACATGTGAGGTATCGCTGCGATCGGTAGAGCGAGAGCAATAATTCTAGCCCTAGATCTCCTCTGTAATTCAAAACATGCAGCCTGTAGAATTTTTTAAATGTCGCCTGTGGATTTTTTCAAGGGTAAAAGTTTGTCGCTATTCCACGAGCGGGCACAATTTTGAAGCGTGACATGTTAGGTATCAATTTACTCGGCATAACATTATCTTTCACAATATAAAAAAAATTGGGCTAACTTTACTGTTTCTTATTTTTTAATTCAAAAAAGTATGTTTTTTTTAGAAAGCGTGCTTGTAAGCCAGCTGCGCAAATACAGTGGGACAAAGTATTGCAACAACCACCATTTTATTCTCTAGGGTGTTAGAAAAAAAATATATAATGTCTGGGGGTTCTAAGTAATTTTTGAGCAAAAAAAATGTTTTTAACTTGTAAACAACACATCTAAAAAAGAGGCCCGGTCTTAAGGTGGTTAAATACTTCTGACCCCTGCATTCTGTGCATAACACTTACATCATTGGTATTAGTGGGTGGAATAGCGCCCCTTTATTGGTGTCAGTGGTAGAAATAGTGCCCCATCATTGGTGTCAATGGAGGCAGGGCCATCTTTAATATTGATTGGACACTGGGGAAACATTTTCTTTGGGCTCCCCCAGCTTCAATTAAGCCCCCCCCGCTCTGAGACATACAATAAATAGCAGCTAGACTCAAAATCAGGTCAGGCAGCTACTGCGATTGGTTTCCAGAGGTTACAGCATATCATTACTGCTCATTAACTAGATGCTAGAGGTTACAGCACACATTACGACTCATTGATTAGTCGCTAGAGGTTACAGCACTTCCGCTTACTGGTTGCTAGAAGTTACATGGTTACCACTCACTGGTTGCAAGAGGTTACTGCATATTATTACCGCTCAGTGATTAATTGCTAGAGGTTACTGTGCCTCATTACCACTTACTTATTGGTTGCTAGAGGTTACTGTGCATCATTACCACTTACTTTTTTGGTTGCTAGATGTCACAGCACATCAATACGGCTCACTGATTGGTTGCTGAGGGGACCCACCAATAGACAGAAAACTCCTAGAACTTGTTATTAGCAATGAGCAGAGCAAAGCACGCACAGCTATGAAGGTTAACTGAGTGCAGCTAGGAAAAGAGCCCAATAGGAGCAGTATCCCTGAGGACAGGCTGCCAGAAATAAATGAGTCATGCCGCCTGCCGTATAGCAGTGTGGGGGGTGAGCTACGTACAGAGTGCAGGGTTAAAGAGTGTGCTATCTACAGAGTGCAGGATTGAGCTATGTAAAGAGTGCAGGATTAAGGGGTGAGCTATGTACCTGAGTGCAGGATTTAGGGGTGAACTGTGTACAGAGTGCAGGGTTTAGGGGTGAGCTGTGTACAGAGTGCAGGGTTTAGGGGTGAGCTGTGTACGGATTGCAGGGCTTAGGAGTGAGCTGTGTACAGAGTGCAGGGTTTAAGGGTGAGCTGTGTACAGAGTGCAGGATTGAGGGGCGAGCTGTGCAGGGTTTAGGGGTCAGCTGTGTACGGAGTGCAGGATTGAGAGGTGAGCTGTGTACAGAGTGCAGGGTTTAGGGGTGAGCTGTGTATGGAACACAGAATTGGGGGGTGAGCTGCGTACGGAGCACAGGATTGAGGGGTGAGCTGTGTACGGAGTGCAGCATTCAGGGGTGAGTTGTGTACAGAGTGCAGGGTTCAGGGGTGAGCTGTGTATGGAGTGCAGGATTGAGGGGTGAGCTGTGTATGGAGGGCAAGATTGAGGGGTGAGCTGTGTACAGAGTGCAAGATTAAGGGGTGAGCTGTGTATTGGGTGCCGGGTTTAGGGGTGAGCTGTGTACAGAGTGCAGAATTGAGGGGTGAGCTGTGTATGGAGTGTAGGAATGAGGGGTGAGCTGTGTATGGAGTGCAGGAATGAGGGGTGAGCTGTGTACGGTGTGCAGGAATGAGGGGTGAGCTGTGTATGGAGTGCAGGATTAAGGGTGGAGCTGTGTACGGAGTGCAGGATTGAGTGGTGAGCTATGTACGGAGTGCAGGATTGAGGGGTGAGCTGTGTATGGAGTGTAGGAATGAGGGGTGAGCTGTGTATGGAGTGCAGAATTGAGGGTTGAGCTGTGTACGGAGTGCAGAATTGAGGGGTGAGCTGTGTATGGAGTGCAGGATTAAGGGTGGAGCTGTGTACGGAGTGCAGGATTGAGTGGTGAGCTATGTACGGAGTGCAGGATTGAGGGGTGAGCTGTGTACGGAGTGCAGGATTGAGGGGTGAGCTGTGTATGGAGTGCAGGATTGAGGGGTGAGCTGTGTACGGAGTGCAGGATTGAGGGATGATCGGTGTACGGTGTGCAGGAATGAGGGGTGAGCTGTGTACAGAGTGCAGGATTGAGGGTTGAGCTGTGTACGGAGTACAGGATTGAGGGGTGAGCTGTGTATGGAGTGCAGGATTGAGGGGTGAGCTGTTTCCAGGGTACAGGAATGAAGGGTGAGCTGTGTACGATATGCAGGATTGAGGGGTGAGCTATGTATGGAGTGCAGGGTTTAGGGGTGATCTGTGTACGGGGTGCAGGGTTTAGCAGTTACCTGTGTACGGAGTGCAGGAATGAGGGGTGAGCTGTGTACAGAGTACAGGATTGAGGAGTGAGCTGTGTACGGGGTGCAGGATTGAGGGGTGAGCTGTGTATGGAGTGCAGGATTAAGGGGTGAGCTGTGTACGGAGTGCAGGAAAGAGGGGTGAGCTGTGTACGGAGTGCAGGAAAGAGGGTTAAGCTATGTAAGGCGTGCAGGATTGAGGGGTGAGCTATGTACGGAGTGCAGGATCGAGGGGTGAGCTATGTACCGAGTGCAGGATTTAGGCGTGAACTGTGTACAGAGTGCAGTGTTTAGGGGTGAGCTATGTACGGATTGCAGGGCTTAGGATTGATCTGTGTACAGAGTGCAAGGTTTAGGGGTGAGCTGTGTACAGAGTGCAGGATTGAGGGGTGAGCTGTGTACAGAGTGCTAGGTTTAGGGGTGAGCTATGTACGGAGTGCAGGATTGAGAGGTGAGCTGTGTACGGGGTACAGGGTTCAGGGGTGAGCTGTGTACAGAGTGCAGGGTTCAGGGGTGAGCTGTGTATAGAGTGCAGGATTGAGGGGTGAGCTGTTTCCGGGCTGCAGGAATGAAGGGTGAGCTGTGTACGGAATGCAAGATTGAGGGGTGAGCTATGTATGGAGTGCAGGGTTTAGGGTCGATCTGTGTACAGGGTTTAGCAGTGAGCTGTGTTCGGAGTGCAGGAATGAGGGGTGAGCTGTGTACGGAGTGCAGAATTGAGGGTTGAGCTGTGTACGGAGTGCAGGATTGAGGAGTGAGCTGTGTACGGAGTGCAGGATTGAGGGTTGAGCTGTGTACGGAATGCAAGATTGAGGGGTGAGTTATGTACGGAGTGCAGGATTGAGGGGTGAGCTGTGTATGGAGTGCAGGACTGAGGGGTGAGCTGTGTGTGAAGTGCAGGATTGAGGGGTGAGCTGTGTACGGAGTGCAAAAATGAGGGGTGAGCTGTGTACAGAGTGCAAGATTGAAGGTTGAGCTGTGTACAGAGTGCAGGATTGAGGGGTGAGCTGTGTACTGAGTGCAGGAATGAGGGGTGAGCTGTGTACGGAGTGCAGGATTGAGGGGTGAGCTGTTTCCGAGGGTGCAGGCATGAAGGATGGAGCTGTGTACAGCGTGCAGGATTGAGGGGTGAGCTGTGTATGGAGTGCAGGGTCTAGGGGGGATCTGTGTACGAGGTGCAGGGTTTAGCGGTGAGCTGTGTACGGAGTGCAGGATTGAGGGGTGATCTGTGTATGAAGTGCAGGGTTTAGGAATGATTTGTGTATGGAATGCAGGGTTTAGGGGTGCTCTTAGTATGGAGAGCAGGGTTTAGGGGTGATCTGTGTATAGAGTGCAGGGTTTAGGGGTGATCTGTATATGGAGTGCAGGGTTTAGGGGTGATCTGTGTGCATCCAAGCCCCCCTTTCACAAGCATAGCTTGTGTATTTACAAGTGACAGTAGCGAGCAGCTCAGCAGCCAGCCCCGGATCATTGAGGTGGAGGAACTCAGCTGAAAAAAGCCGGCGGGCAGCATGGGCTCCAGAGGCAGCTGCTTTGGGGCCCCAACAATGGCAGGGCCCTGGGCAGATGCCCTGTTTCCCCTGTGTTAAAGACAGCCCTGGATGTAGCACAATTTGGAATGTTTTATTTTTCCTTGTTTATATGCTTAGATTTAGCAGAAAATGTGTGTATTTAACGAGAGGTAGACATAGAAACCTCAAAGACCTGGTGCAAGAAACCTGGTAGTTCCACCTCTGTATAGAGGACTACAAATCCCAGCAATACAGTAACAATGCAGAATACCACCAGCTATAAGGGTGTATATAGAGAACCATGCATTGTATATAGAGAGATGACTGCACCGTACTGTGTTGTAAAGAGATCCATGTACTGTACTGTATACAGAGAGACCCATGCATTGTGCTGTATACAGAGAGACCCATGCATTGTGCTGTATACAGAGAGATCCCTTTCATGGGAAATAGGAAAAGGTGGATACTTTTGTCACCATCTATACCTGGCTGTCCTCACTCTACAGTGGTCTCAGGTCACATGATACCTTTCTGGTCTAGGCATGCCTTATATCCCTGACAATAAAGTAGAGAGATGAGAGGAGGGTTCCCCCACTAATTGTTTCTCTATTGTGCTGTGTTGGGGTTGGTCTATAAATGGCTAGATTTGCCTCCTACATTGTGTGCAATATCTACCATTTCCCTCTTACATTCTGTTGACGTCTTCTGTAGCTTTATTCCTGGCCGACTATTCTCTGCAATCTCTGTATTTATGCATCTGTTGCCTCTCGATCTGAAAACACAATGGGGTTGATTTACTAAAGGCAAATAGACTGTGCACTTTGCAAAGTGCAGTTGCTCCAGAGCTTAGTAAATGAGGTAAGACTTCACTTTGCAAAGAGTAACCAATCACCTGCAAGGAAAAAAAACAGCATTTTTGCTTGCACATGATTGGATGATGGAAGTCAGCAGAGTTTCTGCTCATTTACTAAGCTCTAGAGCAACTGCACTTTGCAAAGTGCACAGTGTTTTTGCCCTTAGTAAATCAACCCCAATGATTCCAATCATGGGGTGCCCTGTCTATCTGTGTATATGTAATAATAATAATAATAATAATAATAATAATAATAATAAAAAATGGTGTGCTAATTCAAGAAGCTATGCAGCAAAAATAGACAAATATGCAGGAATTACTATCCCTAATTAAAAAAAAAAAAATAATTAATTTAAAAAAAGCAGTAATATGCAATAATGTTGTGAAACAATGATAAAGTGCACTAATTCAAGATGCAATTTCAAAAAAAAAATAAACAAATATGCATGAATGATGTTAGAAAGTTTCTGTAATCTAATATCTAATATTCGTCAATTAACAAATATTAACATATAGTGAATGAATGGATTAGCTCTTTATAGAATAATTGAGTTGAATATATATATATATATATATATATATATATATATATATATATATATATATATATATATATATATATATATATCTTCTAGGTATGGATAAAGTAAAATTATATAAACTCTTATATTTGTAAAAGTATACATATTGTTATAAGCATTTCTATGGACATGTGTTAGTAATTAATTTAAGTTGGTTTCAGTGGCGTAGCGTGGGTTGTCAGCACCCGGGGCAAGGCAAGTAATTTGCGCCCCCCCCCCCCCAACCTGCGGACTTTTATCACTCCCCGAGTTCCTTTCAAATACAATAGTACTGATCTACCTGATTCCTATACTGACCACTACACTAACCTACTTGATTTCAACACTGACCAACCTGATTCCTTTACTGACCATTACACACTACACTGACCACTATACTATACTGTCCACTACATTACACTAACCACTATACTGTCCACTACACTATACTATACTGACCACTATACTACACTGAGAACTACACTACAGTGACCATTACACTGTCCACTACACTACACTGACCACTATACTACACTGACCACTATACTATACACTCCACTACACTGTCCATTACACTATACTGACCACTACACTAACCACTATACTATCCACTATACTGACCACTACACTATACTGTCCACTATACTGACCACTACACTACACTGACCACTATACTGTCCACTACACTATACAGACCACAATAGTACACTGTCCACTACACTACACTGACCACTACACTATCCACTATACTACACTGACCACTATACTGACCACAACACTACACTGTCCACTACACTACACTGACCACAATACTACACTGACCACTACAATACACTGTCCACTACACTATACTGACCACTACACTACACTGTCCACTACACTACACTGGCCACTACATTACACTACACTGTCCACTACACTACACTGTCCACTACACTATACTGGCCACTATACTACATTGTCCACTACACTACACTGTCCACTACACTATACTGACCACTACACTATACAGACCACAATACTACACTGACCACTACACTACACTGACCACTACACTACACTGTCCACTACACTACACTGACCACTACACTATACTGACCACTACACTATACTGACCACAATACTACACTGTCCACTACACTACACTGACCACTACACTGACCACTACACTATACTGACCACAATACTACACTGACCACTACACTACACTGTCCACTACACTGTTCACTATACTACACTGACCAATACACTATACCGAACACAATACTACACTGACCACTACACTACACTGTCCACTACACTATACTGACCACAATACTACACTGTCCACGACACTATACAGACTACAATACTACACTGTCCACTACACTGACCACTACACTACACTGTCCACTACACTGTCCACTACACTATACTGACCACTATACTACACTGTCCACTACACTACACTGACCACTACACTATACAGACTACAATACTACACTGTCCACTATACTACACTGACCAATATACTACACTGTGCACTACACTACACTGTCCACTACACTACACTGACCACTATACTACACTGTCCACTACACTACACTGTCCACTATACTATACTGTCCACTACACTATACTGACCACAATACTACACTGACCACTACACTACACTGTCCACTACACTATACAGACTACAATACTACACTGTCCACTACACTACACTGACCACTACACTGACCACTACACTACACTGTCCACTACACTACACTGTCCACTACACTACACTGACCACAATACTGCACTGACCACAATACTGCACTGACCACTACACTACACTGTCCACTACACTATACAGACTACAATACTACACTGTCCACTACACTACACTGTCCACTAGGGATGAGCCGAACACCCCCCTGTTCGGTTCGCACCAGAACATGCGAACAGGAAAAAAGTTTGTTCGAACACACGAACACTGTTAAAGTCTATGGGACACGAACATGAATAATCAAAAGTGCTAATTTTAAAGGCTTATATGCAAGTTAGTGTCATAAAAAGGGTTTGGGGACCCGGGTCCTGCCCCAGGGGACATGGATCAATGCAAAAAAAAGTTTTAAATACGGCCGTTTTTTCAGGAGCAGTGATTTTAATAATGCTTAAAGTCAAACAATAAAAGTGTAATATCCCTTTAAATTTCGTAGCTGGGGGTGTCTATAGTATGCCTGTAAAGGGGCGCATGTGTTTAGAACAGTCTGACAGCAAAATGACATTTCAAAGGAAAAAACCCATTTAAAACTACTCACGGCTATTGCATTGCTGGTCCGACAACACACATAGACGTTCATTGATAAAAACGGCATGGGAATTCCCCACAGGGGAACCCCGAACCAAAATGAATAAAAAAACCTTAGTTAGACTTACCGGTGACGGTAGTTCTACGAGCCTTTCAGGACAGCACCTTGGAGAGAGCGCAGCTCCACCTCTTAGGCAGGAAACACTGCGTGACAATGCCCCTTTAAAAAGCAGCTGCTTCCACCATGCCGTCAGTTGTTACCGAGAAATCCTCCGACATGCTGGAAAATATAATCAGACAATTACCAGGTCCTATAATTATACTTTACATATGATAACCGAGGGAGGGAGGTAGGCTGCTGTCCTGAAAGGCTCGTAGAAATACCGTCACCGGTAAGTCTAACTAAGGTTTTCTCCCTTCGCCTTTCAGGACAGAACCTTGGAGAGGATAACCGAGAAACTTACTTCAGGGTGGGACTACTGCCTCCAAAACCTTCCTACCAAATGACTGGTCCGAGGCTGATAGTAGATCCAAGCGGTAGTGCCTTATGAAGGTCGAAAAACTGGACCATGTGGCAGCCTTGCAGATTTGCTCAGGAGATGCCCCGGCCCTTTCTGCCCATGATGCCGCCACTGCTCGAGTAGAATGAGGTAATACCCCTTCTGGAGGTTCCAGACCCAAAGATTTGTATGCCTCTTTAATGGCCTGCTTTAACCATCTTCCAAGGGTGCTCTTGGAAGCTTTACCTCCTTTGTGAGTACCTTCCATTAAAACAAAGAGTGAAGATGACTTTCTGATTTCCTTTGTTCTTTCCAGATATTTAAGCAGACACCTCCTGACATCAAGGGTATGGAAAGCTTCTTCTCCTGCTCCCGAAGGTAAAGGACAAAAAGTAGGGAGAATGATTTCCTGTGTACGGTGAAAAACTGAAGCCACCTTTGGTAGAAATGCTGGATCCGTCCTTAAGACTACCCTATCCTGTAGACATCTCATAAAGGGCTCCTTAATTGAAAGGGCTTGTAACTCACTAATTCTACGTGCGGAAGTTACTGCTACCAGTAAAATAGTCTTTAACGTCAAGAAACTTAATGATGCTTCTTCTATGGGTTCAAACGGTGCCTTAGTTAGTCCCTGAAGAACTAAAGATAAATCCCATTTGGGAAAACTAACAACAGGTCTAGGCTTTACTTTTACCATTGCCCTAAAAAATCTGATTATTAAAGGTTCCCCTGACAGGGTTCTTTCCAAAAAAACTGATAAAGCAGCTACCTGCGTCTTGAGCGTACTTGCTGCTAACCCCTTCTCCAATCCCTCTTGAAGAAATTCCAAAACTGAAAAAGTGGTACGAAAATGAAAGTTTTTACTAGAACACCAAGAATTATAGATCTTCCAGACTTTAAAGTAAATGTCTCTCGTCACTTTTTTTCTACTTGCAAGAAGGGTAGAAATAAGCTTTTCTGATAAACCCTTCTGTCTTAAGATTTGTTCTTCAGAAACCAAGCTGTTAGTTTGAGGTAAGCTGGATCTGGATGGAGAATTTGGCCCTGACTCAACAGGTCTGTCCTGATTGGTAATCTCCAAGCAGGTTTCACTGAGAGGTTCATCAAGGTTGAAAACCAGGGTCTTTTTGGCCAATAAGGAGCTATTAATATTAGCTCCGTGGACTCCAATCTGAATTTGGCTAACACCTTTGGTATCAGTTGAAATGGGGGAAAAGCGTAGGACAGATGGAAGTCCCACTTGTGAGCTAACGCATCTACTCCGAGAGCTTGATCCTGTCTCTGAAGAGAGAAGAAGACTGGTATTTTTGCATTTTCCTGTTTTGCAAAGAGGTCCACTTGGGGATAACCCCAACTCTTGGAAATTGTTTCGAATAATTCCTGATTGAGAGACCACTCTGCTTCCCTTATTTCTTTCCTGCTGAGGAGATCTGCTAAGTTGTTTTCCGTCCCCTTCAGATGGACTGCTGATAGAGAGGCCACATTGTTCTCTGCCCATCTTAGGATCTGATGCGCTAGACCCATTAGGGTTTTGCTTTTTGTGCCCCCTTGCTTTGTTAAATATAATGCTGTCGTCATATTGTCTGACAATATTTGGACATGTTGATTCACTAGAAATTCCCAGAGGGAGAGGAGGCTTAAGTGAACAGCCTTTAACTCAATTTGAAGATCTTCTCGCTTCTGGTTTGGTCCAAACTCCCTGAATCGTTTTTTCTTTCAGATGAGCTCCCCATCCCCATGCGCTGGCATCTGTAGTCAGCCTTCTGGTTACTGCAAAGACCCAAGGAAGCCCTTTTGAAATGTTTCCTAGGTTCCTCCACCACCAGAGTGATCTTTTTGCTCTTGCCCCCATGTTGAATTTCTTCTCCAGAGGTTCCTGGTATGACCAATTCATCAGGATATCCGATTGCAGAGGACGGGCATGCAACCTGGCCCACTGTACCGAAGGAATTGCTGCTGTCAACAGTCCCAGAGCGGACATGGCTTGTCTTACAGAGATCTCTGCGTTGGATTGAAGTGTTTTCAGGGTCAACTGCATCTTCTCTATTTTCTCCTGGGGTAGAAAAATTCTCTGTTCTATCGAGTCTATTTCGTACCCCAGAAACCTTACCCTTTGAGATGGAATTAAGTTTGACTTCTGAAGATTGAGAAGCCATCCCAAACCTCTTAGATGTGTTTGAACTGTCTGTAGGTTGACCTCAACTTGACCCTTTGAGTCTGCAAACAGTAGCAGGTCGTCCAAATAGGGTACTATTGAAATCCGCTTCAGTCTCAGGGGCTCCAAAGATTCCGCCATCACTTTTGTGAATACCCTGGGAGAAGAGGAAAGATCGAAAGGCAGAGCCCGAAACTGCAGGTGCCAAATCCCCCCCCCCCCCAGATCGACTGCAAGACGCAGGAACCTTTGTGATGGGGGCGCTATTGGTATATGGAAATAGGCATCTCTCAAATCGATGGAAGCCATATGACATTTGGGGGTTAGCAAGTTCCTCACTGAGAAAATCGTATCCATCCTGAATTTTTTGTATTTTATGGATCGATTTAGAACCTTCAAATTGAGAACCAGGCGGAACTTTCCTGATGGCTTTTTGACCAGAAAAATGTGGGAGTAAAACCCCTTCCCCTCTTGATCTTTCGGAACCTGGGAAATGACCTTCTGTTGCATCAGTTCCTGTAACAGAGACTTCATGGCCAGAGCCTTTTCCCGATCCTTTGGCAGGTTTGTGATGTAAAACCGATTTGGGGGGCTTTGTGAGAATTCCAATTGATAACCCTTTTTGATTAACCCCAGAACAAAAGGACTCTTTGTTGTTTTTTCCCAAATTGGTAAGAAGTCCTGTAGTCTCCCCCCACTAGATGGTCATTGTTTTTTAGGGGTTTGTTCTGGGGTTCGAAAGAGTACCCCACCTCTACCTCTTCCTCTCTGAGAAGACCAGGATCTCTTCTGTGTGTGGTCCTTTTCCTTATCGGCTTGTCGAAAAGGACGAAAATTTTTCCTCTGCTGTACCGTTTTCTTCTTCTGTGGGAAAGCTTTCTTCTTATCTGCTGTCCTGTCAAGGACAGTCTCCAGTTCTGGCCCAAACATCAGGTCTCCTGAAAATGGAATTCCGCACAGTTTTACTTTAGAAGCTGAATCCCCTGTCCAGGTCTTTAACCAGAGTGCTCTTCTTGCTGAGTTAACAAGCGCAGAGGACCTGGCTGACATCCTGATAGATTCTGCTCTCAAAAGCTAAATCAGTTTTCCTAGATACTTGAGAAAAAGCAGCGTCTATCTTTGGTTTTTTATTCCACAACAGTTCCTCATTCTCCTCAAAAGGAAAACTCCTTTTGAGGGCTTTAGAAAAAAACTGTCCTTTCTCTGGATCCTTCCATTCCTTTTTAATAGTGTCTGTTAACACTTTATGCACAGGGAACACCCTGTGTTTAATTTCCTCCAGCCCCAGGTACATCTTGTCATGCACGGACAGCTGAACTTTTTCTTCGTGGATCTCCAGGGTAGTATAAATTGCCTTGAGTACCGTATTTATCGGCGTATAACACGCGCCGGCGTATAACACGCACCCCAATTTAGGAGGGAATTTTAAGGAAAAAAAACTTTTAGGAGGGAAGTTGAAGGGAAAAAAACTTACATTTAAATGCCCATCATTGCAGCCTTCTCAGTGCAGACTTGCCCCAGTGCAGCCATGTCAGTGCAGCCTTGTCAGTGCAGCCATGTCAGTGCAGCCTTGTCAGTGCAGCCATGTCAGTGCAGCCTTCCCCAGTGCAGCCTTGTCAGTGCAGTCTTCCCCAGTGCAGCCTTGTCAGTGCAGCCTTCCCCAGTGCAGCCTTGTCAGTGCAGTCTTCCCCAGTGCAGCCTTGTCAGTGCAGTCTTCCCCAGTGCAGCCTTGTCAGTGCAGTCTTCCCCAGTGCAGCCTTCCCCAGTGCAGCCTTGCCCCATTGCAGCCGTCGATCCCCTGTCCCTGCCATATTGGGCTTCAAAATCGCCGACCGCGATTTGAAAATGGCGCCGCCGGCGCCGAAATACACAGAGCCGGTCCTCGGCTCTTTCCGGCGGCTCTCGTTCATTTTCGGCTCCACTCGTAGTCCCGAGCGGAGCTATCCGAACCTAGCCGAGTAGGTTCGGATAGCTCCACTCGAGACTACGAGTGGAGCCGAAAATGAACGAGAGCCGCCGGAAAGAGCCGAGGACCGGCTCTGTGTATTTCGGCGCCGGCGGCGCCATTTTCAAATCGCGGTCGGCGATTTTGAAGTTTTGACATCACGGGATCGCAGGGGATCGGCGTATAACACGCACCTGCGACTTTCCCCTGATTTTAAGGGGAAAAAAGTGCGTGTTATACGCCGATAAATACGGTAATTCATCCACCTCCTCAAGTGAAAGCTTATATCTAGATGATCTTGACTCTTCTTCCACCTCCTCCTCCTCTGAATCAATGGTTGAGGGTGGAATGCTTTCCCTTTCCTCCTCCGACTCACTTTCCACCTGTCTGGAAGTGGACTGAGGGAAACTGGAGTGAGAACTCTGCTCTTGGCTGGAACTCTGGCCGCGCTTTACAAGGGAACGCACTGTCCCTAGGGCCTCTACTAATTCCTTCCTCACAGAAGATAAGAGTTCTTTGCACTCTTGTGAGGATTCTTCTTTTACTAAATCCACAATGCAGGATTTGCACAGTGGTTTGGGCCAAGAGTACCTTAAAGGATTTTTGCATTAGGGGCACTTTCTCCCTGTTCTCTCTGATTTGGCAGTAGCTTTCTGAAACAGAGAAACAAGAAAAAGCCAGGTCCTTAGAACTAAGGCTTCAGAGAAAAGTAGTACCTCCAGCCAACACCCTAAGTGCCCAGAGTCTCACTCCTTTGCTGAACTGCTAATGGAAACTGTTACCCCATAGCAGACAGCAGCAGGTTTTGAATAACCACATAAAAGATAAAACACCCAGTGATATAAAAGGAAAGAGGTGCCACCGCACCTCTCCTACCTGGGCCTGGCCGGGAACCTGGGGGCCTGCATCCGCCATTGCTGCTGACGATTCCGCTGTCTCCATAGTGCAATCCGCAGCTGCTGCACTGTGTACTAGGCTCCATGTGCCAAACAAAAGGAAGTCCCGGCCAGAGGACCCGCCCCTTCCTCCTGCGTTCCAGCAGCAGGAACCAATCACTGCTATGCCCCACCGGAAGTCTACTCCCACTGGAACTGACATCACCTGCTGTCCGGGATTCGGCGCCGCCATGCAGAGGCCTGGCATGGACGCTCTTACTGAGCACAACCGCGGCCCCCCGAACACCCCGGGTGGAAAACTTCCGGCAGACCATTACTCCTGTGAGCCGGCGAAGGAAGGGACACCGGAGCACCCCCCTCACGTGCGGGAAGGAGCTGGGCTGGTCTGAGTACCCAAACGTGGAGGTCCTGCCAAAACCCTCTCCTTGGAGAGAGCGCAGCCCCTCTGGTTCCCCAAGCAGTGCTTCCACCATGGCGGAGGAAACACTAAAACTGACGGCATGGTGGAAGCAGCTGCTTTTTAAAGGGGCGTTGTCACGCAGTGTTTCCTGTCTAAGAGGTGGAGCTGCGCTCTCTCCAAGGTGCTGTCCAAGGTGCAGTCCTGAAAGGCGAAGGGAGAAAAAAAATGATGCGGGGGTCCCCCTAAATTCCATACCAGACCCTTCAGGTCTGGTACGGATTTTAAGGGGAACCCCGCGTCAAGAAAAAACGGCGTGGGGTCCCCCCAAAAATCCATACCAGACCCTTATCCGAGCACGCAACCTGGCAGGCCGCAGGAAAAGAGGGGGGATGAGAGAGCGCCCCCCCTCCTGAACCGTACCAGGCCACATGCCCTCAACATTGGGAGGGTGCTTTGGGGTATCCCCCCAAAACACCTTGTCCCCATGTTGATGAGGACAAGGGCCTCATCCCCACAACCCTGGCCGGTGGTTGTGGGGGTCTGCGGGCGGGGGGTTTATCGGAATCTGGAAGGCCCCTTTAACCAGGGGACCCCCAGATCCCAGCCCTCCCCCCTGTGTGAAATGGTAAGGGGGTACTTACCCCTACCATTTCACTAAAAAACTGTCAAAAATGTTAAAAATGACAAGAGACAGTTTTTGACAATTCCTTTATTTAAATGCTTCTTTTTTCTTCTATCTTCCTTCATCTTCTTCTTCTGGTTCTTCTGGCTCTTCTGAAGATGAAGAAGAGAAGAAGAGAAGAAGAGAAGAAAAGAAGAAGAGAAGAAGATGAAGAAGATGTAGAGAAGAGCGGGAGCCTCCCCCCATGCCATGGGTGCGGAGCGGCCAGAGGAGAAGAAGATAGAAGACGCTGCGGAGGAGATGCTGGACGAGAACGCCGGAGGAAGAACCAGAAGAGACAGAAGAACCAGAAGAAGAAGATGAAGGAAAATAGAAGAAAGAAGAAGCATTTAAATAAAGGAACTGTCAAACACTGTCTCTTGTCATTTTTAACATTTTTGACAGTTTTTTAGTGAAATGGTAGGGGTAAGTACCCCCTTACCATTTCACACAGGGGGGGCCGGGATCTGGGGGTCCCCTGGTTAAAGGGGGCTTCCAGACTCCGATAAGCCCCCCGCCCGCAGACCCCCACAACTACCGGCCAGGGTTGTGGGGATGAGGACCTTGTCCTCATCAACATGGGGACAAGGTGTTTTGGGGGGCTACCCCAAAGCACCCTCCCAATGTTGAGAGCATGTGGCCTGGTACGGTTCAGGAGGGGGGCCGCAGTCTCGTCCCCCCTCTTTTCCTGCGGCCTGCCAGGTTGTGTGCTCGGATAAGGGTCTGGTATGGATTTTTTGGGGGACCCAACACCGTGTTTTTTTTTTTTGGCGCGGGGTTCCCCTTAAAATCCATACCAGACCTGAAGGGTCTGGTACGGAATTCAGGGGGACCCCCACGTCATTTTTTTTTTAAATTTTGGCCAGGGTTCCCCTTAATATCCATACCAGACCTGAAGGGCCTGGTATGAAATTTAGGGGGACCCCCACGTCATTTTTTTTTAAATTTTGGATCGGGGTTCCCCTGTGGGGAATTCCCATGCCGTTTTTATCAATGAACTTCTATGTGTATTGTCGGACCGACAATGCAATAGCCGCGAGTAGTTTTAAATGGGTTTTTTCCTTCGAAATGTCATTTTGCTGTCAGACTGTTCTAAACACAGGAAACATGCGCCCCTTTACAGGCATACTATAGACACCCCCCAGCTATGAAATTTAAAGGGATATTACACTTTTATTGTTTGACTTTAAGCATTATTAAAATCACTGCTCCTGAAAAAACGGCCATTTTTAAAACTTTCTTTTGCATTGATACATGTCCCCTGAGGCAGGACCCGGGTCCCCAAACACTTTTTATGACAATAACTTGCATATAAGCCTTTAAAATTAGCACTTTTGATTTCTCCCATAGACTTTTAAAGGGTGTTCCGCAGCATTCAAATTTGTCGGGAACACCCCAAATTGTTCGCTGTTCGGTGAACTTGCGAACAGCCAATGTTCGAGTCAAACATGAGTTTGACTCAAACTCGAAGCTCATCCCTACTGTCCACTATACTACACTGACCACTACACTACACTGTCCACTACACTACACTGACCACTACACTACACTGTCCACTACATTACACTGTCCACTACACATTACACTGTCCACTACACTATACTGACCACAATACTACACTGTCCACTACACTAAACTGTCCACTACACTACACTGACCACTATACTACACTGACCACTACACTGACCACTACACTACACTGACCACTACACTACACTGTCCACTACACTACACTGTCCACTACACTATACTGACCACTATACTACACTGTCCACTACACTGACCACTACACTACACTGACCACTACACTACTCTGTGCACTACACTGACCACAATACTACACTGACCACTACACTGTCCACTACACTATACTGACCACTACACTACACTGTCCAATACACTATACTGACCACAATACTACACTGCCCACTATACTACACTGTACACTATACTATCCTGCCTAGTCTTCCAATACTGACACTACATATATGGAGCCTGTCTCTTCTCTCCCCCCCCGTGTTTATCCATTCCTCACCTTCTTGTCTTGCATCGGTCTGGAGGATAGGAGGAGGAGAAGACAGCTGCCCCGGCGGCTCATACTCTCCAGTGCTTGTCTCCCTCGTGCTCCGGCCAGCATGTTCATTGTTTCCCGGCACACTGTGATTGGGCGTATGGCGGTCATGTGCTGAGGCGGGACTTCAGGAGCAACCGTGATCGCGAAAAGGCCAGCCCCACGCTGCACATGACCCCCATACGCCCAATCACAGGGTGCCAAACACTGGACATGGCGGCGGAGCGTGGGGGACACAGGAAATTAAATTAGGAGGAGGCAGCCGGTAGTGACACTACTGGCACGAAATTGCGCCCCCCTAAATGTCACGCCCGGGGCCACGGCACCCCCTGCACCCCCCACGCTACGCCACTGGTTGGTTTCCCTCACCTTTCCCTATCACACGAGTAGAAAGGTTTAAGATGCAAAAGATTGTGTATATATGAGAATATAAGTTTGTTATATTACAATATTTCTTGATTAGGATATTAATAAGAACATTGCGGTTTCAATGAATATAATATATATAGATATATATCTATATATATATCTATATATATATATAGATATATATATAAATCTAGATATATATCTAGATATAGATATAGATAGATCGATATTATCTATATATCTATATATAGATATATAGATATATATCTATATATCTATATATATAGATATATAGATATATAGATATATATCTATATATAATAATATATATATAATATATAAAGTATATGTAGTATTTGATCTTATGTTAAAGGAAACTTATATTGTATATGTTAAATGGTTTTGCACATTGTTCTTGCCCACTCCTCAGGAATGTCAATGCATAGAGACTGAACAACCCCCATCCTTGCGTGAGAGGTGGGAGGGAAGATATGTCTCATTAGAAAAGTACAATAAGGCTCAGAGGAACTTTAAACCAGCCCTTTTAAAGATAAAGTGGGGGTCAGATTTTAGGAGTAAAAAACAAGTAACCGAAGGATAGTTGAGCAGAGATTTGCTTCAGACATCAAGACATGGAAGGAAGCGGGCGCAACTACACTCACACACACACACATTTGATTCAATCTTCATCATAAGAATATAATACACTATTGATGTTATTTTTACATTCTACATTTTGATATTGTTCATGTAATATTTTGCTATTTTTATTATTGAATCAATTTTTGAGTTTTTACACAAGAACTGAATGGACTTTCTTGGAACTTTTCTCATCAATATGAATTATTGAATATATCAATATTAATACCATAAAAATAGTATTTAACAAATAATTATCCCTCGTCTAATTCAAGAAGCTAAGCAGCAAAAATAGACAAATATGCACAAATGCCTATCCCTAATTAAAAAAAAAAGACAAAACAAAAATTGCAATAATATGCAATAATATGTTAAACAGCGATAAAGTGCACTAATTCAAGAATCTAAATAGCAAGAATAGACAAATATGCATAAATGATTATCCCTAATTAAAAAAAATACAATAATATGCAATAATATGTGAAACAGTTTTAAAAGTGTTTGTAACTTAAAGAAAATATTCATCTGATTTTACATAAACAATAATAAAATATCTGCTTTTGATTTGAGCACTTTTATCACTGTTTCACATATTATCGCATATTATTGTATTTTTTGTTTTTTTGGGGATAGTCATTTATGCATATTTTTTCTATTTTTGCTGCATAGCTTCTTGAATTAGTGAACTTTATCATTGTTTCACAACGTTATCACATATTACTGCATTTTTTAAAAAAAGACATATTTGTCTGTTTTTGCTGCATAGCTACTTAGATTAGAGCACTTAATAATAATAATAATAATAATAATATTATTATTATTACATATACAAAAATACACAGGGAATTACATGATGGGAATCATTGTGTTTTCAGATCAAGGGGCAACAGATGCATAAATACAGAGATTACAGAGAATAGCCAGCCAGGAATAAAGCTACAGAAGACGTCAACAGGATGTAAGAGGGAAAAGATAGACATTGCACACAATGTAGGAGAAAAATCTAGCCATTTATAGACCAACCCCAATACAGCACAATAGAGAAACCAGTAGTGGGGAACCCTCCGCTCATCTATCTGCTTTATTGCCAGGGATATAAGGCATGCCTAGACCAGAAAAGTATAATGTGATCTGAGACCTCTGTAGAGTGAGGAGAGCCCGGTACATATGTAGACAAAAGTATCCACCTTTTCCTATTTCCCATGAATGGGATTTCTCTGTATACAGCACAATGCATGGGTCTCTCTGTATACAGCACAATGCATGGGTCTCTCTGTATACAGCACAATGCATGGGTCTCCCTGTATACAGCACAATGCATGGGTCTCTCTGTATACAGTACAGTATATGGATCTCTTTACAACACAGTACAGTGCAGTCATCTCTCTATATACAATGGATGACTCTCTATATACACCCCCTAAAGCTGATGGTATTCTGCACTGTTACTGTATTGCTGGGATTTGTAGTCCTCTAGACAGTGGTGGAACTACCAGGTTTCTTGCACCGGGTCTTTGAGGTTTCTATTTTCACCTCTCGTTAAATACACACATTTTCTGCTAAATCTCAGCATACAAACAAGGAAAAATAAAACATTCAAAATTGTGCTACACCAATGGGATATTCGGATTAGTCACTCCTTGATTTCTACCTCCCTGAGTTCCATATCAGATCTCATGGTCACCACTCCCAAAGTGATTCTATTGCTGCCCCAGCACCAATTAAAGAAAAACCTTACACACAGCAGGGAGCAATTATAAAAATACAGCCACAGTGACCCCCTTTGGTGGGATGACTATTATAGAACATAACTGAACCAGAACTTGCAGCAGACTTGCAGAATGTTTGCAAAGAAAGTTGATCTGGAGTCATACATGCGGACTTGCTGCAATTGTACAACAAACTTGTGAAGCCTGGCAAGTCTAGCAGGAGCTTAGCAAGTCATTTTCAAACTTGCAGCACAATTACTTGCTATCTGGGCTGGTGTCAGTGTGGATTGGACTCACCAGAAGTTGTTTAATACCGAGTCTATTGAGGCTGCTCTGGGGATCATTGGGATTGAAGAGCAGAACTTCTGGTGGACTCATTGTATAGGAGATATTCTGGGCTTTGAGTGACAATTATTCCAGACACAGAACACATCTATTTATACATCTTCCATCCTGTGTTTTAGCATCAGCCTCAGTTTCTGGACCTCCCTCATACATCGTCTCGAATATCATTAGAATGGCCCTGGGGGTTCTGGTGGTCCTGGCTGCCCTGTCTGTCTACTGTTCCAGTGGAGGTGAGTAGAATTTTCTCCTGTGCCCCTTCTATTGAATATCTCTCTGTTTGGGTTATTTCATTTATATATTCTATATACAGAGAGATTTATGTATTTGTATATATATTGTCCTGCAGATAAGAAGAATGGGAATCATGACTCGGAGAGCAAACAAAGTGAAGTGAGACTCAACATAACTTTCTTCCAACCAAACGCTCCACCTTCAGAGGAGACTATGTTATAGACCAGGGGTCTTGAATTAAAATTTACAGAGGTCCGGTCAGCAAAATTTCCTTCCAGCAGAGGTCTGAATCTCATTAGCACTATAACACACCACGGTCCCCCTTTACATCATCGTCTTCAGCGTACCTTTCACATCGTAGTCCCCTTTACATCACAGTCCCCTCTTCAAAGCAGTCCCACGGTGTCCTCAGTTCCTCTTCACAACACTGCCCCCCTTTATATTGCAGTGCCCTTTACACCACACAGTGCCCATTTACACCACAAAGTGCCCCTTTACACCATATAGTGCCCGTTTACACCCCCGTTACACCACGCAGTACCACTTTACATCACACTGCTTCCTATTAAACCACACAGCGCCCCTTTACCCCCCTGTTACACCAAGTAGTGCCCCCTTACACCCCTGTAACACCACACAGCGCCCCTTTACACCACTGTTACACCACGTAGTGCCCCTTTACACGACTCAGTGCCCCTTACACTGCACAGCTCCCTTTTACACCCCTGTTACTCCACACAGCGCCCCTTTACACCACTCAGTGCCCCTTTACACTGCACAGCTCCCTTTTACACCACACAGCACTGCTTTACACCCCCTTTACACTACACAGTGCCCCTTTGCACCACACAGCGGCCTTTAACACAGTGCCCCTTTTAATGCAAGCCTCCCTTGCACAGTCCTATGGTACCTTTGCCAGGGCAGAGGCACAAATCATCCTGGGGTGTCCTCTCTCGGGACTCCAGCCTGGCCACCGATGTCATCCTCACAGCGGGTGGAAGGAGCTGAAGATCGAGACTGGGGGGCGGAAGCTGTCCAAGTTATCGTGTTAACAAGATTACCCGGCTTTTAATATGAAAAGACTCTCGCTCTCTCCCAATCTGGACAGAGAGTGGGAGTCTTTTCATATGAACAAGCCGGGTAATCACCATGTTGTTAACATACCTTGTGCCGATCGGGAGAGAGCTTCCACCCCTCAGTCCAAAGCTGCAGCTCCTCCCACCCAGTGTGAGCATGACTTTGGTGGCTGGGGCGGGAAGACACACAGCCGTGGCAGTGGCATGGCCGTGCTCCAGACAAGACTGTCACTTGGTCCGGTTCCAGACCGCAGTCCGCCATTTAGTAACCACTGGTCACTAGTATAGACGATATTCAACCCACTGAGCTGTGATAAAGGAATGTCAGATATCAGGATGAGATTGGGGGAGCTTTGAGGAATCAGTGGAGCAGAGACACCCTGAAAATGATGTCTCTGATTGGCAATTGTTGTCTTAGCACCCAAGAAAATGCAGATTACATTGGCTCAACTTATTATATTGTAGGAATCTTTACCCGCTTGCTGATCGCTGCACACAGATGTATGTCAGCAGAATGGCACAGGCAGGCAAATGGGCGTACAGTTAAAATGCGTCCCTTTAAACATGCTGCCTATGGGGCACACGTGCGCGCCCGCTGCGCGCTCTCGGGAGCATGCCTGTAGGTCCAGGGAACTCAATGTTCGCCAGGGCGGCCCACGATAGTGGTGTGGAAAGGTAGAATGGGGAGATGCCTATGTAAACAAGTCATTTCCCCGTTCTGCCTTGTGACATGACAGGGATCTCCTGCTCCCTGTCATCGGGAGCAGTGATCGCTGTCATGTCAGTGGAAGCCCATCCCCCCACAGTTAGAACACCACTCTAGGACACACTTAACCCCTTGATCGCTCCCTAGTGTTTAACCCCCTCCCTACCAGTGTCATTTACACAGTAATCAGTGCATTTTTATAGCACTGATCGCTGTATAAATGACAATGGTTCCAAAATAGTGTCAAAAGTGTCTGATGTGTCTGCCATAATGTCGCAGTCCCGATTAAAAAAAATAATAATAAAAATGACATAAATCTATCCCTTATTTTTTAGACGCTATAAATTTTGCGCAAACCAATCAATATACGCTTATTGCGATTTTTTTACCAAAGATATGTAGAAGAATACATATTAGCCTTAACTGCGAAAGTAATTTGTTTTTTTTTATATATTTTTTGGGGATATTTATTATAGCAAAAAGTAAAAAATAATGCTTTTTTTTCAAAGTTGTCGCTCTTTTTTTGTTTAATAGCGCAAAAAAAATACCACCAAAAGACAGCTCTATTTGTGGGAAAAAAAGGACATCAATTTTGTTTGGGTACAACATCGCACAACTGCGCAATTGTCAGCTAAAACGACGCAGTGCCGAATCGCAAAAAATGCTCTGGTCAGCAAGTGGGTAAAATCTTCCGGGGCTGAAGTGGTTAAAAACACCCTCAGCAGCTGCACCCCCTTCTGGCCAAATGATCCATCACAATATTCCCATGATTCACCACCATATTCTAACCTGCTCAAATGCTCTCAGTTCCCCAGCACTGCCCAGCCTCCTCCTTCTATATATTCCTAATATATAGATATATAGAGCAGCTCCATCCTTACAGGATCTGCCAGAACTGACAGATCAGCTGCACATTCACTGGCAACAATCTGGGAAATGATGTCCTTCTTCCTATGGACCATAAAATGCCTCCAGTTATCAGTGGTGGGCCGGCTTGACAGAGAGGAGGTCCTTTGAAATGGGTTGCCACCCTGCCATAGTGTGCAGCCATTCCATGAGTGTACAGATCGGTGGTGAATGCTGTTTTCTGTCTGCTAAACAGGTCCACAGAAACCTTTACCAGGGCTTGTCAGCTGCTGTATTACACAGTAACCTTGGATTGCCTTCTACATTGGGCTCTCTGTACATACTTTGGTTGGACACAAGCTGATTCACTGTAAGTGTGCTATTGCTTTTACCAAAATAAATGAATACAGCTTTTAACAGTGATCCCACGCCCTTGTCTGTCTTTCTTTTTACAAAAACACAAATGTTATTTTTTTTGTATGTTTTTATTAAAAACATTTGTGGTAGAAATAGCAGATGGTGGCACACAGCACAATGCCAATATAGTAAGAAAAGAATCACTTGGATAATCTGGTGTATATGTTGGAAACTGGGTCAAAATGGGTCTACATATTGGGTGAAAGAATTCAAGCAGCACACACACACAGACTGCTATAGGTGCTGTATTCCATGAAGAAGGACCTCCAGTTTAGGGGTAAGCCCCATTGTGAATGTCCTAAGCCCACTTACTCGGTAGTAAAATTCCAGGAACATTCGTCTCAGGGTTTGTTCTTTCCTTGGGATGGAATAATGGAAGGTGTCAGTCACTGTATAGAAGAATCTAGAAAGTAAGGGAAGGGGAGTGGAGGGGACAGAGGATAGCCATACCCCTCAACAATCCCAGATTCTGTAGACCTTTCCTAGGATTTGAATACAATCTCATTGGATCCAGACTGTGCCCTACTGCCAACCAGATGCTGGAATGTCCATTTCTGTACCTGGCTTGGGCTCCTTTGATGCTTTGTCAAGCAGATTGACCTTGCAAGCCCTCACAGTTACTCTTGGTGGGCGCAGGAACGGGCCCTGCTGTGAAATAGTAGATCAAAAATTGTAATTACATGCCCCTATTAAACAGGGGCAGAAAAATTGGGCCTTAGGCAGTGGTGGTGGTGCCACAACACTGCAACCCCTCACAGATACTCTTGTTAAACACAGGAACGAGCCCTGCTGTTAAATATTTCAGCAAAAATTGTAATTACACACCCCGTTAAACAGGGGCAGAAAAATTGGGCCTTAGGCAGTGGTGGTGGTGCCCAGAAACAAAAATGTTCTTAAAAGCTATCAACATGAACATTGAGGAGGAATAGGATAGTCCCTCGGCATAACAGGATAGTCACTCAGCATCAGCATAGGTAGTCTTCAAGGGATCTCACATTCATAAAAAAATTAATCGGTTACATCAGCATCAGGCGCTTGGTAGCTGGTAATCCAAGACTGATTCATTTTTATGAAGGTGAGCCGATCAACTAAGTCGGTGGACAGGCGCACTCTGTGATCGGTGATCGGTTACAAAAGCCTCCAGCGGCACTGAATGTGCGTTCCAAAAGAACGCTGGATGCAGGACAGGCCAGTAGCTCAATTGCATACTGTGCAAGCTCTGGCCAGTGATCCATCCTCAAGACCCAGTAACCCAGTGGATTTTCAGTTGGAAAGGTATTTCTGCACCATGTACAACAGACGCTGGCGATGGTTGCTGGAACCGATCAGACCTTGGGGCTGCGGACTAAAAAATTGTTTGAACACATAGATCAGACAGCCACCTTCTCCACTGCTCCTTCTGTGACTGACCGAAGCCTCAGCAACACGTTGTCCAGGAGGACCAGGAAATTGTAACCTCCCAGGCTCTGGAAAGCATTGCACAAACCTTTTTGATGTTTCATCCTGTGCTCCCTCTGCGATGAGTGGATAAGTTCCGCCACCTTACCCTTGTAACATGGTTTAAGAAGGGTTGCCAGCCAGTATTAACCCCTCTCCTTGATACTGTCAGGGCTGGCTCAGCCCTTCCTTCTCTGAGCTGGCCGCTCAGCTGCCGGCTAATTGCCAGCTCTCATCTCTCTTCACAGTTAACCAGCTGTTGTGGATCTGCTCAACAGTCCCGCCTACTTAAGGATCTCCAGCTCACTTCCTTTCTGCCTTCGCCTTGGTCACATCACAAGAAACCATCTCCTGCATTCCTGTTTAAAGGCTGGCTTTGCTGACATCCCTTCTGGCTCCTTATCCTGCTTGCTGTTCCTCTACTTGGATCCCTGACTTCTGGCCTGGTTACTGAACTCTGCCTTGGCTGACTACCCGATCCGGTTACTGGACTCTGGCTTTGCTTTGACTACGCTTACTCTATTTACCTTTTTATTTTATTAATAAACAAGTGTGATTTTACCCTACTTCTGTCTCGGTCTGGTTCATGGTTTCTGACAGTAGGCAAAGGCCATGAATTCAGAAGATACAGTAAATCCATT
Organism: Aquarana catesbeiana; assembly: GCF_042186555.1. Taxonomy (NCBI): domain Eukaryota; kingdom Metazoa; phylum Chordata; class Amphibia; order Anura; family Ranidae; genus Aquarana; species Aquarana catesbeiana. Next base: position 18,075,167 of record NC_133330.1, on the reverse strand, counting down.
TGTTGGTAATATTTTTTCCAGATTGGATGAGCAAGATCACTGCATGGATCAGTTTGCCATGGCGTTACAAATGCTCCTGAGTCGAACGGCTCACCTGGAATCCCCCACTGTGGCTGCTCCAGTACAACCTGAGTTGCAGGCTGTCCCTGCTGCTGTGTCAGTCTCTGTGCAGGCACCCGCCTCTATAAGAGGTATGTCTGGTTCCGCCCCACTTCCCTAGTGATTTGGGGGCAATCCAGTTCAATGCAGAGGGTTTCTCAACCAAGTTGAGATATACTTTGAGATGCTGCCACAGGCGTTTTCCACGGACAGAAGCAAAGTAGTGTTTGTGATATCTTTGCTTTCTGAGAGAGCCTTGGCCTGGGCTAACCCTCTATGGGAGATGCAAAAACCTGTTGTCTTGAGTTACCCTGAATTTTTGGCCTCCTTTAAAAGGGTATTTGATGTTCCCGCATGCTCCGCTACTGCTGCCAAGTGCCTCATGTCCATCAGAGTACGAAAACTGTTGCCGACTATGTCATTGAGTTCCGTACTCTGGCAGCAGAGGTTGCTTGGAATAATGACGCCCTCGTGGCTGCTTTTTCTCATGGTCTCTCGGATACCATCAAGGATGAGATAGCAGCCCGAGATATACCAACTGAGATGGAGAGCTTGATCTTGTTTGCCATCCTCATTGACTCCAGACTCAGAGAAAGACTCTTTTAAGGAGCGCTTGCGGAAGCCTCCTGTACGTTTGCCTCCAAGCTTTGCAGTCCCACCCGTGCCTCCCTCACCTCCCATGCCTCCTGGTACAGTGAAGATGAAACCATGCACTTGGCCTTCACGCGTCTCTCTTGCGGCTGAGAGCCTTTAGGAGGAGGGGGAGATTGTGCCTTTATTGTGGCCAGGCAGGTCACTTTTTGAAGTCTTGTCCTACCCGTCCTGGGAACACCCGAACCTTGAGGTCCTGTCATGGACAGACCTTAGGTGTTGTTGTGTCGTCCCCAGTTATCCAGAAGGATAAGCCCCTGGTTTTGGTCACCCTTTCTTGAGCTAAGTTGTCTATCGAGATATAGGCTCTAATCGACTCTGGGGCTGCAGGCCTGTTCATTGATGCTGCCTTTGTTTTAAAGCACTCGATTCCACTGCAGCTGCGTGACACTCCATTTGCCATTGAGGCTCTTGATGGGAGACCTCTACAGCCTGCCCATGTGACTCATGAGACGGTTCCATTGTCCATGGCCGTAGGGGCTCTTCACCTTGAGATAATCCAATTCCAAGTGATTTTCTCTCCTATATTTCCGCTGGTTATTGGTTATCCTTGGTTACAGAGGCACAACCCCTCTTTTGATTGGCTCCGTGCTGAGGTTCTCTGCTGGTCACCACAATGCAGTGAAACATGCTACCAGAAGGTAGCCAAGGTCCTGTGTACCTCTTCACTCTCCTCCCTGCCAGAGAAGTACCGTGATTTTAGTGATGTCTTTGACAAAGGTCAAGCCGGTAGTTTGCCTCCACACCGGCCGTATGATTGCACAATTGACCTTCAACCTGGTGCCACTCCCCCTCATGGCCGGGTTTACCCTTTGTCGGTCTTGGAGGATAAAGCCACCGAGGAGTATGTTGCAGACGCACTTTCTTGGGGTTTCATCCGCAAATTCCTTGTCTCCTGATGGTGCTGGTTTCTTCTTTGTGAAGAAGAGGAGCTGTGAACTGAGACCTTGTATTGATTATAGGGGTCTCAATCGTTTCACGAATAAGAATGCCTACCCGATCCCATTGATTATAGAGTTATTTGACCACCTCAAGGGAGCAACAGTTTTCACTAAGCTTGATCTGAGAGGGGCTTACAATCTCATGAGGATTAAGGAGGGTGACGAGTGGAAAACTGCGTTTAATACCAGAACAGGCCATTATGAGTATCTCGTAATGCCTTTTGGCCTTTGTAACGCCCCGGCAGTTTTCCAGGAATTTATTAACGATGTCCTCCGAGATTTGTTGCAGTTATGTGTGGTTATTTATCTCGATGATATCCTCATATTTTCCAAGTCCCTGGAGAGCCACCACACAGTCTGTCGTGTGCTTCAGAAATGAAGAGAGAAGAATCTCTATTGTAAACTGGAGAAGTGTGAGTTCCATCAGGAACAGGTTAAATTCCTGGGCTATGTCATTTCCACTGCTGGTTTTTCAATGGACCCAGAGAAACTTTCGGCAGTCCTATAGTGGCCTCGACCCATGGGGTTACGTCCTCTGCAGTGTTTCCTGGGTTTTGCCAACTATTATCGGAAGTTTATTCGTAACTTCTCGTCTCTGGTCAAGCAACTGACCGATATGACCAGAAAGAACGGTAACCCACAGAGTTGGTCTCCGGAGTTCATTAAGGCCTTTGAAAGTCTCAAGGCTGCCTTTGTTTCTGCTCCTGTGTTGGCACATCCTGATCCAATGTTACCTTTTATCCTTGAGGTTGATGCTTCTGAGACTGGTGTTGGCGCCCTTCTGTCTCAACATCCTGCCTCTGAAAGTGCTATGCATCCTTGTGGCTACTTTTCCAAGAAATTGTCACCTGCCAAGTGCAATTATGAGATTGGTGACAGAGAGCTGTTGGCAATCATTTTAGCCCTGAAAGAATGGAGACATCTCCTTGAAGGTACCACTGTGCCGCTTTTCATTCTTACTGACCATAAGAATGTCACATTCTTGTCTGAGGCTAAACGCCTTTCTCCCAGAAGGGCACGATGGGCTCTTTTCTTGTCAAGTTTCAATTACATTGTCTCATTTGTACTAAGAATATAAGGGCTGACGCCTTGTCACAACAATTTTCCAACACTTCCAAGTTGGAGTCAGTTCTGGTTCCTATGATTCCTCCTGATCGTATTCTGGCTATGGTTCGCACCAGTCTTACTTCTCCTTTGGGTGACAAAATTCTTGATGCTCAGGTCGATGCTCCTCTTGAGAAACCTCGTGACCGCTGCTTTGTCCCATACTGCCTTGTGACCGCTGTCTCCATACTGCCGGGCTCTAGATTTACCATTCTCCCAAGGCAGCTGGCCACCCTGGTAAGAATCAACTTGTTTGGGCCATTTCCCAACAATTCTGGTGGCCTAGTCTACATGCTGATGTAACTGCCTTCGTAGCTGCCTGTTCCGTGTGTGCTCAGAGTACGACTCCACGACACCTTCCAGTGGGCCTCCTACAACCCATACCAAATGGAGAGAGGCCCCGGACCCACCTGTCTATGGATTTCATTGTGGAGTTTCCCAACTCCCAAGGCAACACAGTTATCCTTATGGTGGTTGACCGGTTCTCAAAGATGTGTCATTGTATTCCACTTAAGAAGTTGCCCACTTCCAAGGAACTGGCTCCCATTTTTGCTCGGGAGATCTTTCGCTTACATGGGCTACCCAAGGTGATTGTCTCAGACAGGGGTAGTCCGTTTGTGTCCCGGTTCTGGCGAGCCTTTTGTGTACAGCTGGGAATTCAGCTTGCTTTCTGCTCTGCATATCACCCGCAGTCTAATGGGGCTGCAGAATGAACCAATCAGTCCTTGGCGCAATTCCTATGTTGCTATATTTCTGACCATCACAACAACTGGTCAGACCTATTACCATGGGCAGAGTTTGCTCACAACAGTGCCTTGAATTCTGCTTCCTGATTGTCTCCGTTTATGGCGAATTATGGTTTCCAACCTTCTATGTTGCCTGACTCGTTTGTTCCACAGAGTATTCCTGCGCTGAAGGAGCATCTCCGTGGTCTTTGTTCCACTTGAGCACAAGTCCAGAAGGCTTTGCGCCATGCTAATGATAAGTACAGACTCCATGCTGACCGCAGACGCCTGCCTGCTCCTTCCTACCAGTTTGGGGACAGGGTCTGGCTGTCATCTCGCAACCTCCGACTTCGTGTTCCCTCACTGAAGTTCGCACCTCGGCATGTCACAGATTAGGCGGTTCTTGGGCAGGTTGCATTCCTTTTGGAGGTCAGCCAGCCAAGCACTGGCATTATATGACCGGCGAAAATGCCCACAGACTTTCCTGGCCTGCCTCAGGACATCCTGTAAGCCCGGGTACCTGCAAAAGAACTGCTGTACCACCAAATTAAGGACGTGAGCCAAACAGGGAACATGGGTGAAGGGTCCCTGTCGGAGGGCGGAGAGGATGTTAGTGCCATTGTCGCAAACCACCATTCCTGGCTTGGATGAATGAGAAGATCTGGACAGCCGCACACCGGGATAAACAGATTAAATTCTTCTTTTTATTTGTAAAACAGGATCATAAGGTACATGAGACACCACTGGAGTGGTACAGCACAACAGCTGACGCGTTTCACACTTATACAAAGTGCTTACTCATAGCTGACTAACATGGGAATGATAGCCACATATATGCTTGAAAATGTTAAAAACATGTGATCAAATGAGGATGAGATAATACAAAACAGCTGAAAACCAACCGTGTGAGATCTCAGCACTCGTTACTAAGTGGCTGATATAGAGTGGAGACACCCATGATTTAATAGAAATGGAAACAATGAACAAATAAAAAACCAAAAAATTGTTCAAATAAAATGGTTAATTACATAATGAATTAATAAAGTGATAGACATAATTGAAAAATGGTAATGTAAAAATGATCTGGAAACAAAGGTGAAAAATTGTGGAGTGATTGTGGTATATGGATGATGTAAAAAATCAGGAGAAGTGATAAATACTATTACTGTGCAACAAGATTGGTGTTTAAAAGAGCTGAAGATCTCACAAAAGCTTGTGTCATATAGCAAAAGTGTAAAAATAATGTGTGGTCTAAATGGTGGATGTATGGAGTATTTATAAAGGATCTAAAACCTGAAAAAAAACAGGGTAAAAAGTGAAATAAAAAATGTATATCTAATATACAGTATTGCCAATGAGGTTGTGTCAAATATACAACATTACCTATATAAAGCTATATTAACGATGAAAACAATATATGTAAATAAAGAACGGAAGATGTGTATAATGACAGATATATGTTGGTATCAACTGTGTTCAGATCTGTGCATATTCATGTACAAAAAATATTGTTGCAAATAGAAAACCGATGTAGTGTAAAGAAGATGAGCTAATGTGACGGACAAAAATAAATATCTAAAGGTGTCTGAAGATGAAGGTTGTAACAAAGTGTCAAATTATTAAAGGCATGGGTGAGTAATTAATAACATATATGTGATGTATATCTGTTATACAGTATTACCAATGAGATTGTGTCAAATATACAACATTACCTATATAAAGCTATATTAGTGATGAAAACAATATATGTAAATAGAGAACGGAAGATGTGTATAATGACAGATATATGTTGGTATCAACTGTGTTCAGATCTGTGCATATTCATGTACAAAAAATTGGAATACATCGTTGTAAACAGAAAACCGATGTAGTGTAAAGAAGATGAGCTAATGTGACGGACAAAAATAAATATCTAAAGGTATCTGAAGATGAAGGTTGTAACAAAGTGTCAAATTATTAAAGGCATGGGTGAGTAATAATAAACATATATGTGGTGTATTCAAAGATTAAGATTAATTACAATAATAATAAATCCCCATAACTAGTGCCGAGATCTCAACCAGTTTAACCGGACATAGAGAGAAAGAGACAAGCAGTAATTGATATAAATGGTCCATAGTCACTTGGCCCAGGATCTGAGAAGAAACACAGAAATATCACAAACATATACTCCAAAATAATAATATGAACAAGAATAATATAGACCAAACTATAATAAACTAGGAAATAATAAACTATCCAAAACAAATACACAGTTAAAATTACTGTACTATAGGATATACAAAATGTGTATATATTCGTCTGAAACCTAAATCTAATGTATGGGGCGTTTAGAAAAAGTGTGTAAATGATAAGTAAAATCACTCTACACCCCATAGAAGGAACTCTCTTGGATGGTTCTGATAATGCGGCTATGTTATAAACATGATTAATCATAAAAATGGGAGACATTTAATCCTTACGGGATTCTAGTGTTTAATCCATTCATAATTTAATCCTTACGGGATTCTAGTGTCCATAAAGAAAATCCAATATACTTTACGTTTGCACAGGAGTTGGAATCTGTCACCTCCCCTTACTGGAACTGGAACTCTTTCGATACCTTGAATAAAAAGGCTTAATGTGTCTTTGTGATGTTCAAAGATCCAATGTTTAGCTACATTAGTCAAGTTGTCCTTTTCAATATCATGTAGGTGGTCATACAAACGGTCCCTAAGGCGCCGTGTTGTGCGACCTACATATTGGATCTGGCAGATCTCACAGGTAATTACGTATATCAGTTATCTGGTATTGCAATTAATAAAAGAAGAGATTTGAAACTCTCTGCCGTTACTACAGGACTGAATCCGTTAAACCTGTTTTAATGTGGCCACAATAATTGCAGCTTTTAATTCCACATCTGAAATTGCCAGTAAAACTCAGCCAGGTGGATTTTGATCGATTTGTGGCAAACAGACTGGGTGAAAGAGAACGACCCAGGGTGGGTGCTCTACGAGAGACTACCTGAATTCCTTTGGAAAGGATATTACTGTAAATCGGGTCGTTGTATAGAATGGGAAGATACCTAGTGATAATTCTTTTTATTTTAGTAAATTCTGAACTGTATGGTGTTGAGAAGATTGGGATGTGAAAAGATTTGTATGTTTTTGTTTTGTCTTCTTATGTGGTTTCTCATTTAAAAGTGAATGTCTGAGGATAGCCTTCACTGTATCGAGTGCTTTATGGATAAGTGTGTTAGAATAACCCTGGGTTTTGAATCTATGTGCCATATTGCTGGCCTCAATGTTGAAACTCTCTGGTGTACTACATAAATGTTTTAAACGTTTTAATCTTAAAAATTGTCCATATGGTACCCCTCTGATAGAGCCGACTCTGCACACCCTAGACACAGTATCAGAGGGGTACCTCTCAAATTTGGCACGAACGGCTCATAATGTTCGATCTTCATCGAACAGCCAATGTTCGAGTCAAACTCATGTTCGACTCGAACAGTCAGCCCATCCCTAACCACCACCACCGCCTAAGGCCCAATTTTTATGCCCCTGTTTAACAGGGGCATATAATTACAATTCTAAATATAATATTTCACAGCAGGGCCCGTTCCAGCGCCCACCAAGAGTAACTGTGAGGGCTTACAGTGTTCTGGTACCACCAACACCTAAGGCCCAATTTTCTGCAGAGTATATAGGGCAGACTGTATAGTATATACAGGCTTTCCCCTATTTTCAAACATCCGACTTACAAACGTCTCCTAGTTAGAAACAGAAGGAGACAACAGGAAGTGAGAGGAAATCTACCCCTAGGAAGGGAAATTCTCTCCTGTAAGAGTTAATATGGGAAAAGGTGTCTCCACTGATGCTTTATCACCGATCCTAGTTTCCCTGATAACCCAAAATTTTCAAAATCCAATTGTCATTGGGACAGAAAGTGAGGTGAAATCTTCTGAAGAGGAGCACAGACAGCAAAACAAATGTTACAGGGGTGATAACCCTTCCCTATGTTATCCAAAAATCTTAAAAATAGATTTTTTTTGGCTGGAGCTACACTTTAAAAATGTACCTGCTCCAAATTACAAACAGATTCAACTTAAGAACAAACCTACAGTCCCTATCTTGTTTGTAACCCGGGGACCGCCTGTATACTGCTGCTGTTCAGAGTATATAGGGCCTGGGGGCCCCACACCTTTTTTTTTGTAATTTGGGTGTGGGGTTCCCCTTAATATCCATACCAGACCCAAAGGGCCTGGTAATGGGCTGGGGGGGACCCATGACATTTTTCTCAATGATTGTCTTCTATATTGCCGGGACCCGACATTACATTACAGCCGCAAGCAGTTTTAAATTATTTTTATTCCTTTAGAAATGTCATTTTGTACAGGGACTGTTCTAAACACGGGAAAAATGCACCACTTTACAGGCATACTATAGTCACCACCCAGGCATGATATTTAAAAGGAATATTTCATTTTTATTGTTTCACTTTAAGCATTATTAAAATCACTGCTCCCCAAAAAACGGCCATTTTTAAAACTTTTTTTTGCATTGATACATTTAAGGACCCAAGTCCCCAAACACTTTTTATGACAATACCATGCATATTAGCCTTTAAAATTAGCACTTTTGATTTTTCACGTTCGAGTCCCATAGACTTTAACGGTGTTCGCACAAATTCTTTGTTTGCATGTTCTGCCGCGAACCGAACCGGGGGTGTTCGACTCATCCCTAATAAAGACCATTCTTCCCACTAACCATCACACCAATGTATCATGAGTTGTGGATATAGTAATTATTAGCAGGGGTTCACTGAGAAAATCATTTCAAGGGTTCCTTTGGGTTGAAAAGGTTGGGAAAGGCTGATCTAGATATACAGAGATCACCCCACAGAATATCCCTTTCTTCTATTAAAATAAAACCAGTTGTAGTATGAGCCTGCCTGTCAAAGCATGGCATACACCCTCCTTCTGTCAGTTTCAATATGGCACAAGGAACATGCCGTACATAAACAGAATATTCCAGTATTATAATATATTCAAAATCTCCTCCAATTCTCTTTACTGGCAACAATGTATCCTCCTACATAAACTGTCAGCTCCATGGCCAACCATCCACTCCCAGGATAATAACACTCATAGTTACATTGTTTGTCCAATTAAAAAAAACAGTCTAGTTCAACCAACAGAAAAAATCAATAAACCAGTAGCGGCTGGTGGCATATCTATTTCTATCTATCCACTCATTCGCCACCCCCCCACCTGGTCAGTTGTGTCACAGGCATTCCCCCCCAGTCGGTCACCCCACACTTACCCCATTTAGGTCATGGGCAGTGCTTCCTCTGGGCGGAGAGAGTGGCGCCTTCACCCTGCGTCTCCTCCTCCTGATGCTTCACGGTGGCTTCTCCTGCGTCTCCTGTGTCTCCTCCCTCTTCGGTGGCCAATAGGATCGCTTCTCCTCTTTACCAATCAGGTGACGGGTCACAGGACCAGCTTCCTGATTGGCTGGGAGGAGAATCAGGAAGACAATAGTGAATATTAATTCGCTATTGTCACACAACTGTGTGGGCTTGGGGCACAGTGCTCTGCACCCCGAGCCTACCCTTTTTTTAAAGCCTATTAGAGCCTCTGGCTCTAATTACGTGCTTCTAAAAAAAAACCCATTGTAATCCATGCGTCCAGCGCCCTGCATATAGATTAGGGGGCCAGACGCATGGGTTAGGGGGAAATTAGGCGCCCCTGCATCCCCTATGAACTGGCCACTCCTGCTATAACCACAGTTAATCTAGAAGAGGGAATGAATTAGTTCAAGAAGTAGTTCAAGAAGCAGGAATACACAGGTACAAGGACAGAAGCAGGAACAGTGAGAGAAGCAGGAGCATACAGACGCAAACAGAGCCTCTTATTAGTTTGGTTGCTCTTCTCTGCACTTTCTCCAGTTTCTTGATAACCTTTTTGTGAACTGGAGTCCAAAACTGAACTGCATATTCCAGATGAGGTCTTACTAATGACTTGTACAGATGATGTCTCTCTCTCTGGAGTTCATACATCTTTTATAAAAGGATTTTGCTGGCTTTAAAAGCTGCAGTTTGGCATTGCATGCTATTATTAAGTCTATGATCTACCAGAACACCCAGATTCTTCTCCACCATTGACTCCCCCAGCTGTTCTCCTCCTAGTATGTATGATGTATGCGTGTTTTAAACCCCAAGTGCAGAACTTCACATTTATCAACATTTATCACAATTTGCCACATAGTTACCCAATTAAACAGTGCATTGACGTCGGCTTGCAAGTTGGAGACATCCTGTAAGGACATATTTCCACTACATAGCTTGGTGTCATCTGCAAGACTGAAATGGTACTTTTAATCCCCAATAAATGGTAACAAACACAATTTGTGAGTACCTAAATGTCCTAGCTGATCAACAATCCCAGGAAGTAGACAGGAGAATGAGCAGTCACCAGTGCTGTGAATATTAAGAGAAGCAGTGAGAGAAGTATAAGCACATAGGAGCACTATGGAAGGCAGGAACACACAGGATCAGTAGGAGAAGCAGAGGCAGAGAGGGAAGCAGGAGCACACAGAAGCATTGAGAGAAGCAGATACACACCGGAGCAGTGAGAGAAGCAGAAACATACAGGAGCAGTGAGGGAAGCAGAAACATAGGAGCAGTAAGAGAAGCAGGAACACATAGGAACAGTGAGAGAAGCAGAAGCACGCAGGAGCAGTGAGAGAAGTAGGAACACACAGGAGCAGTGAGAGAAGCAGAAACATAGGAGCAGTAAGAGAAGCAGGAACACATAGGAACAGTGAGAGAAGCAGAAACACGCAGGAGCAGTGAGGGGAGCAGGAGCACGCAGGATCAGTAGGAGAAGAAGGAGCAGTGAGGGAAGCAAGAACACACAGGAGCAGTAAGGGAAGCAGAAACACACAGGATCAGTAGGAGAAGCAAGAGCAGTGAGAGAAGCAGGAACACACGGGAACAGTGAGGGAAGTAGGAATACACAGGAGCCACGAGAGAAACAGCAGCACATAGGACCAATGAGAGAAGCAGGAATACACAAGAGCCATAAAAGAAACAGGAACACAAGGGAGCCAAAGGAGAAGAAGGAGCAAACAGGAGTATTGAGGGAAGCAGGGAAAACAGATGTAGTAAGAGAAGCATGTGCATAAAACAAAAATAAAAATATTCCCCCCAGATTATTCTTGAAGTAGGGAAGTGATCTGGATGACATTTGCATTCACTACTCAAGCATCAAATGTTCACATAAGTAAATACAAGGTCATTCAAATCTTCAGAGATCACAGACCTATGAAAAAGTAGCTATCATGCTAATCTGTTCCCCCATCCATCAACCCAATTTAATCTGATCTTAAATGTTACACTTATGCCCTGTACACACAATCTCACATTCCGACAAAAAAATCCATCAGATTTTTTCCAACGGATGTTGGCTCATACTTGTCTTGCATACACAAGGTCGCACAAAGTTGTCGGCATTTCCGAACGTCAAGAACGCGGTGACGTACAACACATACAATGGGACTATAAAAGGACAGTTCAATAACAAGCACGCCACCCTTTGGGCTCCTTTTGCTAATCTCGTGTTAGTAAAAGTTTGGTGAAAGAAGATTCGCGCTTTTCAGATCGTTTTTCTGATATTCAGTTTGTGCTTGTGGGTTTGTATCTGTTCTTCAGTGCATGCAGTGAGTTCGTATTTGTTTTTCAGTGCGTTCTTGTCAGCTTGTGGCTGATTTTCAGGTCGCTCTTCACAGGCCTTGCTGTTCTTCAGTGCATTCTGTTACTTCGTTCTGACCAGCCGACCATTTTGAAGCCAAGTTGCGTGGATGTACTCGTCATAGAGTTCGTGCTATGCAGGGGCTTGGTGTTGGGCTTTTAGTTTTGACACAAGCCCAGTCCATGAACAGGGCGAGGAGGAGTTCATGGACAAAGAATTGGTTGCTCCAGCGTGACCAATTCTCTCACATGCCTTTGCTTCGTGAGATCCGTGAGAATAATCCTGACCATTTCAGGGACTTTCTCCGGATGACGGACCCCGTTTTTCACCATTTGTTGGCTTTGCTGACCCCTTATATCAGTAGGCAGTATACCTGCATGAGGCAAGCCATCACTCCGGAGCAGAGGCTAGTCGCCACCCTGCGGTACTTGGCGACAGGGAGAAGCCTGCAGGACCTCAAGTTCTCGACAGGCATCTCCCCCCAGGCTCTGGGGATCATTATCCCAGAGACCTGTTCTGCCATAATCCAGGTCCTGCAGAAGGACTATATCAAGGTAAGATTTCTCCTTTAACATCACATTTTATTGTATTTAATGTTTGCTAATATTATGTATTTCTTTCATCATTCCCTAACTACCATGATTGTAATATGCTGTAAATGTCCCCTTTGTCCTCATGCATGCTGGAATTTTTAAAAGTTCCTTTTTTGTCCTTCATGCATATTTGCCTTCACTAACCTCCCCAGCATGCTATCCTGGGCCCATATCCACCTCACCTAGTCACTTAAAAATCCTAAACACCCCCTAAAATGTGTAAAAATGCTATTTGTGACCTTAAATTCAGGCAGAGTGCCAGAGGCTTTTTTGGGGGTCCCAAAAGAATTTGGAACCCCCCTCCCCCCAACCGCTAAGTCAGCTGATACCAATCCTCTATCTGCTGACTTTGCGAAACCCACACACACTATACCTACTTCTTTTGTGTTCAGATTTATGGATGAATTCCCCAAAGTATGTAGTGAAAGGGCCTGCCTGAATACTTTCAAATGGTACTGTTTAAAGTTTTTTTCTCCTATTATTATCTTGATAGGTAATTGCAGAATGTAAAAATGTGCTTAAATGTGTACAGTGTGTATATATATATTTGTATTATGACAATTCTTACCTGTCCAGTGGGCTGCCAATAGTGTAAGTAAGGAGGGGCTGGCCAAAGTAACACACATTATGTATGCATTCAGCTCTCAATGAAGTGGAGAGGGTTACCTGTCCAAAACATCTCCCCCCCTAAAATATTTTCAATGGGCCATCATACTTTTTTCTTTAGATACTATATAAAATAAATGTTTTACTGATGTTGGCCAAGAATGTTTGTGTCTAATCTGCTTTCAATGTTTATGTGCAAAATTACAATTTTTTTTTTCTTGTTTGAGTCCACAGTTTCTTTCCACGCCACAGGAATGGCAGACTGTGGCCTCCCACTTTGCCACCCGTTTGGACTTTCCCAACTGCGGAGGGGCAATTGATGGGAAACATGTCCACATAGTCCCACCTCCCAACTCGGGGTCATACTATTATAATTACAAGGGGTTCAATAGTATTGTGATGTTGGCGGTGGTGTCGGCTACTTACGAGTTCCTGTATGTGGACGTGGGGAAGAATGGCCGGATGTCGGATGGTGGAGTCATCGTCCAGATGGAGTTCTACTGACGTCTCCAGAATGGCATCTTGGGCTTGCCACCTCCAGAAGACAATGTGGAAGGACTCCCATTCCTCTTCATTGCGGATGAAGCGTTTGCGCTGGGGGACCATCTTATGCATCCATTCCCTATGAGGACCCTCACCCCGGACCAGAGTGTTTTTAATTACCGGCTGGCCAGAGCCAGAAGAGTGGTGGAGAATACATTTGGAATAATGGCCAGCCGGTTCCGCCTATTTCTTACACCTATACACATGGCGGAATATAAATTGAATCACATTATCCTTTCTTGCTGTGTTCTCCACAACTTTTTAAGGAGAAATTCTTTGAACTATGCTGCCTCAGTTGGGCCTGAGGCTGGAATTCATAATAACCCAACCCTGACAGCATTTGAAACTGGTCGTCCTGGCTTGCCCCCCAGAGTGCCCGCGAGGTCCGTTTAAGATACCTGGAATACTTTGCAGGTAGGGGGGCCATCGATATGCCTGACAATGTCTGAGACATTTTTAAAATAAAAATATATTTGAAACTGAACAAATATTTGCTTTGATTTACTGCTTGGCTTTCTTTTAGCTGTCTCCTCAGTTATCTTGTAATGGTATTATTTTTTTTGGCCTTTTTCTTCAACAGTGCAAACAAAATTTCTGTGAGACATGAGGTGACAATCTCTTCTTCGGCTAACTATTACTATTATGTTGTGGGTCTGCTACACACACACCTTGTTTTTGTTGTTAATGTATGTAATGCATTACTGACAAAAATATTAATCATTTTCAGCACTATGACAGAAATTTGTGGAGTCATGAAAATGGCGTGACTGTGTAAAATTATAAAGCACTGTGGGTGTTATTTACTAAAGGCAAATCCACTTTGCACTACAAGTGCACTGCAAAAGTACACTTGAGACTGCACTGAAACTGCACTTGTAGTGCAAAGTGGATTTCCCTTTAGTAAATAACACCCATTGTCACTGAAAACACCAAGTTTACTCCAAAAACTGCTTTTGAGCATTGAAAGAAGAAGCCACACATTGTTCATTATCAAACTTTTTACTCAAAGCACAATCACATGTGCTTTTTTAAAAGGGTTTTTGAACAAACCAACATCTTTGGTGTATAACATTTTTTAGGTCACATTAATTATAAATGGCCTTTTATTGGTAAAACAGGTATGTTTAAAACCATCAAACAATACACAACTCTGGAACTTACAAAGTTCAACTTTTATAAAGTGAAGGCAATATCAGACATTAGTATGTCCAATCTGTGTTGATATTGCCTTCATCAGATGGGGTGATGTCATCCCTGTAAAAGCCAAATTTTGAAGATGCACACAAATTGGGATTCAAAATGGGGATTTCCCTCCTGATCCCATGCCTAATGTCAACATGTTCTAGCTCCCATCATGGGGGATCAATGGATCTGTTTTGGGGGTGCAACCCCTTCCTCTCAGCTTTATTATCGAGGAAGGGGTTGCACCCACAAAACGCGTACATTGATCTTCGTGATGGCAGATAGCACATGTTGACACACTGTGTGCATCTTCAAAATTTGGCTTTTAAAATACGTAAAAAATTATTACTACAATCAAAAATAAACGAGAAAAAAGATTTTTGAGTGTTGTATATTCTCCCTAAAACATCAATGATGTTCTTCATTTTTTTTTGAACATCATTGATGTTTTCCTTTAGCTGTTCTAAATCGCGATTACACCCCATTATCTCTCCGATGAGGATCTGGGCACTTTCACTGGTGAAATGACATTCTTCTTCCACAACATCCCCATCACCTAAAAATAAATAAAAAAACACCATGTATTATAAATATGCAGGCATACATCTATTACCTGAAGCTGTGGTCGCAGACACTCACCTGTTGTGGTGACAATTTAGCCACCTCTCCCTCTTCCTCCTCTGGTTGTGTTGGTGGTATTTCCCCTTCTTCCAGAGGTGTGGAGTCCCTGGTCTCTGATGTCCCGAGTCTTTTCTCCCCTATGTGAAAAAAAAGGTATACTTAGCACACAGATATTTGATGGCAGAAATAGGAATATGAAACGTTGCTTGGAAGTGGGGTACAATTGTCTGTTTTGGCAGAGTTCCAAGCTGAAAAAATTATTTTTTTTCCCTTTCTAAAGCTAGAATATTTATCTGTTTTGTGCAAGTTTCACAGATGGAGACACCCCTAGTATCCACTGGAGCACGTGTGTGGGGCACCCTAATAAAAAGTGTGTTCTGGTGTCCCACACCAGTGCTCCTGTGTCTAGATGTGTAAACAGCTGCTGAGTGTCCTCTCCTTACACTGAATCAAGTTTGCATTTCATTCCAGTTACAAACCCATCTAGACAACAAACTTTTTTATTAGAAGTAGGCCTTAAAAATGTATTGAACTGCATCTGCCCAAAACATTGTATTTTAGTGGCCAAACGAACAATGTTTCCTACGAACGATTAATGTGCCCATGAACATGAAAGTTGTCTTTTTAAACTGTACAACAGTAAAGAAAAGCACATGGAGCAGCACGAATGTAATAATAATAAAGAATAGGACCACAGGACAACTACTTACTTTTTTGCAGCACTCTCCTGATCCTTCTATACTGATTGTGCTCCCTCAATTTCAGGTCTGACCAGCGTTTCCTCAGTTGATCCGTGGATCGTCGTACCCCAAAATTCCTGTGCAGACTCTTAACAACTTTAGCCATTATCTTGGCCTTTCTCACATTTGGGCTTGGGTAAGGTCCATACTTCCCATCATAGTCGGCCCTCTTCAAGATGTCCACCATCTCTACAAAGGCCATATTTGATGCCTTAAATCTCCTGCGGGATCGGGACGTTTCTGGCTCCGGGCTTTCCTCCTCCTCGTTGCTGCTATTATCATGCACCTTCTCTGTCTCCGCCATGTGCTCTCCCCCACTGTGCTGAAAGAGAAGGGGTGGGAAATAGACTAGAAAAAACATCAGGGGCGGGCAGAGTTTCACGCATGTTCAGTGTATATAAAGCGTAACACGCGTGCATCGTACGTACGATCTGTAAGCGGAGGAAGGAGTCGCGGAAGCGCCGATCGTGATAACGAAGGTACAATTTTAACTTAGGCCTATACTGCTTAGAGATTGAGGCCTATATTGGGACAATATTAGGAGAGTTTAGCCTGATATTAGGGTTTGTCTTGTGTTGTGTCTTGCAGATAAAATGGATGGCTTCAAAGACCATGGTTTCCTCCCAATATTCATTGATAAATACAGGGAGCTGCCCTGTCTGTGGCAGGTCAAACACCCGCATTACAATAACAAATTAAAGAGGCAGGCAGCGCTGGAGAAACTGCTGGAATTGGTGAAGCCGCAGGTCCCCACGGTAACCATGCCCTATTTAAAAGCAAAAATTGGTGGCCTGAGGGGCACATATCTTAGGGAGCGCAAGTAGGTCCAGGATTCCCAGAGATCAGGAGCTGTAGCAGATGATGTTTATGTCCCCAGGCTGTGGTACTATGAGAGACTTCATTTTCTGTCAGACCAGACTGAAGTCAGGGAATCCCTCTCCACCCTACCTTCCACTCTTCCTTCCATCCCAGCTGAGGCTTCTGATGTCCAACCTGGTACTTCCAGCCAGGAAGAAATGGAGGAACCCAGCTTGAGTCAGGTATAGCATTGTTCTACAGATTTCTTGTCAATAAATAAATGATGTTTACTAGATGTTATTATTGATCACTAATTGCTGATTTAATAAAGGAGTTGCAATAGACAATAGTAGCCAAAAATAATTGGGACAAGAATGGAAAATACTGGGGTCAGATTGATAGTCTTTTCTATTTATTAACATTCAATTTGCAACAGTCATGAGCTGAACATTGTGTGAGATTGATGAACCAAAAGATAAATGTCCCTTTTTCATACATTGGAAGACCTTAGCCAGGAGGAGGCTGTGGAATGTGGCACACAGGAGGAGGCTGTGGAATGTGTCAACCAGGAGGAGGCAGGGGTTAGTTGCAGCCAGAAGGTGGCCGGGCCCAGTAGGGGAGGAACATGGAGGAGTCAGCGCTCAGGCTATTTGGGGAGGCTTCTGCAGCCCTCAGAACCACCCCCACTCGTGAAGCGTGAAGAGGCCTTTGCCTCCATGGCTGCCAGCAAAATGCAGGACATGCAGGAGGGCCAATGCCTCATGTGTGAGGAAATCATTTATATCACATTAAATAAG
Source organism: Aquarana catesbeiana (assembly GCF_042186555.1). Lineage (NCBI taxonomy): Eukaryota > Metazoa > Chordata > Amphibia > Anura > Ranidae > Aquarana > Aquarana catesbeiana. The sequence continues at coordinate 18,058,035 of NC_133330.1, read as the reverse complement.
GGGTTGAGGGGCCAAATCACACCCAATACCCACCTGTGTGAGTTGGACCATCCTCCTTCTCCTTTTCCTCCTCCTCCTGCCACACCTGCAACACCACAGCCACAGCCTGGAAGGAAGCATCTAAGGAAGACAAGAAAGTGATGGCCTGGGTTCAGTCTGGTCTGACAAAAGATGCAGGCTTTTGTATGACCACAGCCTGGGGACATGTATTTAATCTGCTGCTGTTCATGATCTCTTGGACTTCTGGCCTAGATTGTACTCCCTTATATAAGAACTCCTCAGGATACCAATTTTGCCTGAAAATAGTTGGTGTGCCCTGGGGGCCAAAGGCTTCGCCAATTTCAGCTGTTTCTCCAGCTTTGCCTTCCTCTTTATTTGGTTATGACCCTTAATAAAGGTTTTTTTCTAACTAATACTTGCCTATGTGTTTTCCTTCAAAAAGGACAGTTTGTTTGTTTGTGAGTAGGCAGGTAGGACAGAATACAGACACCTTCTGCCTGACAACAATCAGCTATTCCATAGGACTTGTGGGATATGGCCGGTATGTAATATTCCCGCAGGTCATTAAGTTCTGCACTTAGGACTTTGTGAAGGTTGGAGCCTCCCCAAAAAAAAACCCGTAAGAGGGCTCTTGAATATAGAAAGAAAGAAGATGTGATGGGGCGAGTGGCGCTACCTATATGTCAAATAGTGCTCTACCAAATCACCCTATAGTGGGTAAGTATTAAAAGACACAATTTTATTGTGGAATAAATTATAACAAAACAGTTACCATAAAGGTGATAGTATAATAGTTATCACACCTCACCTACCCCAGTAGGTGAGTACTAAAACCCTCTAGGTGTGGACACCTATCCTACACAGGAGAGGTTATCACCAAAAATATAAGTACAGTGATCCTCTGCTTGTAACAGTGCGAATAGTGTCCAAACCCAAAGTACGGGATGTGAGTGAACCCAAAAACCAAATCCAAATAAAAATGCAAAAAATCCCACCAAAAAACAAAAAAGTTATAAAAAAATTGCACCAAAGTCGCACTAAAATGTAATTATCGCACCATATACAAAAACATATAAATGTATACATATAGTGTCCCAATTATAAAATCAAGGTGTATATAAACCCAAGATGCAAAAAAAACCCCAAAAAATGCAAAAAAAATCGCACCAAAAAAACAGAAAGAATGCAAAAATTGCAACAAAATTAAAAATCACACCAAGTGGGCGGGGTTACAAGCCGCTCTCCCTTATAAAATAGGTGACGTGCAGTGGTAAGACATCGCCGCTGAAGACGTCTATGACGAAACGCGTACGACATCACTACACACATCACGTGACTTCCCGGAAGCTGAGCGAGTGGGTGGAACGCAACCAGAGTGCATGCTGTCCACCTACAGCTCGGTTGCCTATGTTTTATACTGGCAAGTGCAGCCCCTATGGGACTAGGCATTACGCTGCATGAACTGCATTTTTTGTCTGTTTGCTTTTAAACATTTTTTAAATAATCTTTTAATAAACGGAAATTTTGGTTATACTGCACTATGGAAGCCAATTTCTCTTTTTTATGAGGATTATGAAAATTACATCTATCATAACCCGCATATCCCAAGGCTGCTCGTGGAACTGCAAAGGCTGACACCAGTGGTTACCTGCCAACCTAAGGAGCTACATGCACATTACCTCTGTAGAGGTAGTAGGATCTGGTGAGTGGGGACCCTTGAGGGGGGGAGCACACAAGTCACCTGTCAAGATTCTGTGATCACTAAAGTCACCTCTAAACACGAACAGTCACCTTCATTGGGATGAATGCACCTATGTATGGTGCGATAAACTGCATTTTGGTGAAATTTTAAATTTTGGTGAGATTTTTGCATTCTTTCTGTTTTTTTTTGCACTCACACCCGGTACTTTGGGTTTGGACACTATACGCACTGTTACAAACAGAGGATCACTATACCATTATGATATTCATGTCTGGATGTTTTATACACTAATTTGAAAGCCATTATATTTTTGGTGATAACCTCTCCTGTGTAGGATTGGTGTCCACACCTAGAGGGTTTTAGTACGCACCTACTAGGGTAGGTGAGGTGTGATACCTATTATACTATCACCTTTATGGTAACTGTTTTGTTATAATTTATTCCACAATAAAAACTGTGTCTTTTAATACTTAGCCACTATAGAGTGATTTGGTAGAGCACTATTTGACACATAGGTAGCGTCACAGCTTCTTTCTTTCTATATTCTAGAGCCCTCTTATGGGGGTTTTTTTTGGGGAGGCTGCAACCTTCACACACATCCTAAGCGCAGACCTTCCTAATTAATTTTTTTACTTGTTGTGATCACCTTTGGGTGTGAATACTGGTCTGCAGCTATGGACATTTTTTAGTTATATGAACAACAGGAATGTGGACATACTGTAGGGGGTATCTTTAGCCAAGAGCTAGTTACCAATACACAAGACATGCATAGCCTAATGAAACAATTAAGGCACACTGGAAAAACAACTCAGGGTGTGCTGGGATGTAGCCACACTAGAAACATACGTTAGAGAAAAGATGACCCCCTAGAAGACTCAGATGGGGTTTGAACCCCAATGACAGCATTCTATTATACCCCGAAGATCCACAAAAGACTAAATAAGGCACCCGGAAGACCAATTATCAGTTAGATAAATTCGGTATTCTCAAGACTAGGGGAGTACCTTGACAAATATCTCAAACCACTGGTACAAAAAGGGAGATCTTATCTACGTGATAGTTTACAACTTATAGGGGATCTCCAACAGATAAGTGGGACCGAGGGTTACTTGTTAGCCACTTTTGATGTAAATTCCCTATGTAGCAATAACTCTCGGTGGAGCTGCTGGTTTAAAGCGGGCTGTTACCATCACCTTCATTACCTCTATTTCACCAGAACCGGGTCTAGGGTCCCGTTGAGTTTAATACCAGAAAATGTAGGCAGCGGACACTTGAGTATCTTTTCCAATGCTTTAATAAATGTAAATGGAAGGAAGTAGCAGGAAAGAGGTAGAAGGAAAGTTGAAGGGAAGTTCAAATACCTTTTCTTAGTGTAATATTAGGTACTGAAAGTTTGTAGATGAATGTACTCTCTCTTTAGAGTTGATTCTTTGCCCGTCTGGATAGGTTTCTCTCACTAACCTAGCAGCCAGTACGCAGCACGAACAAAAGTCTCTGCCACTGACTTGTTTGGAACAAAACACATACGATCTTCTGCCACAGGATGTAATGGTTCACGATGAACAGCAAACATAGCACTAGAACCTTTAAGCTGACCCGGCAGTACTATGCGATAGGATTACTTTAGGGTGCTTCCTCCAACTGAGTCACCAGGCCCCTCTCCAGACCAGCACTTTGCATGATCCTTCCATGATGGGTCCTCCCCTGGGATCTTCTCAGTTGTCCAGCTTCTTCCCTCTAGGACAGACAGCCCAGGACCATTCCTCTGCCGCTGTGGTAGGCCCCAGACAGGCTTCTGGGCCCACCCACATGCTGCAGCTACGTGGGCATCCCGGACGGAGGACCACGAGGTAGTACTCCTAGCACATACCTGTCGGCCAGAAGGGCCAGCAGGTGGAACGAAAACAAACAGAGGCAAATCAGACTATGTATAAACAGATAACCCACTAAATTTACCTATAAGCAGTAGATTGAAAATCTACCAGCGCTACATACTCCCCATACTACAATAGACGTTGTCCTCAACGTCTGTCAAAATAACTCCCAAGCCTGAGAGTAGGTATTTGAACTTAAAACTTGGATAAGGGCAAGAAAGAAGAAAAGACAGTATAGAGCTATTACAGTTTCAACATTTATACAACAACATGTTCACATCCGCAAACAAAATCACATTATGACTGTCACAACCCCACTGTCTATCTAGCTGAAAAGCCTAACAGCTTGAAAGGAGATCCGATTGTTCCTGAAAAAAAACAAAGTTAGACACACACTAATTATGTACAGTACCCTCAATAAACAGTTTAGGAGCAAAGTCTCATTCCAAAAGAAGAATGACACTCTCTTCCCATATATCTTTTTCTTTCTTTTAATAAAACGAACTGAAGTAACTTGAGAAGTCCATCCCTATTTTTTTTAAGCAAATCACATCCTTTCGATAAAGAAAATCCAGCTTGCAAAAAGTCTTTGGATTTAGAAACGCTGAGATGAACATTATCTCGACCACGAAGATCTCTAAACACTGACACTCTCTAACTATACACCCCAAAGTTCTTTTGTTCATAATCACCAATAAAACCGAGGATCTGGCAATTTCAGTTTCTTTCCCAGTTTATCCACTGTAGTGATAAAGTACACAATATCATCTTTTCCAGGTCTGCAAATGACCACGTTGTCAGCATAGATGTGCCGACCATAGTTCCAGTGTAAGAAACATCCACTGAAGCCTTCGTCCATGGCAACAGAATATCCAGTTTTCCGGAAAGGTTTTGGCACAGACAAATAGTCCAAAACAGCTTCACTGTACCACAGTTCCCGGTTGGCCTCAATTTTCTGCATAATTTCCTGAGTAACATAGGGAAACTCCAGACCATATTCTGTGGCAACACGTTTGGGTAACACTCTCTGTAAACATGCAAGTTTAGGCAAAGATCTATTTTTTCCCAAAATAGGAGGCACACAAGAGTTCAGTGATTTACTCACCATAGACCCGACGGGTGTCGGAAGCAAATTAGCAAATTTAGACAATGTCTCTTTGGTAGTACTGTGCGGCTCCACACAAGGTGATTTCTTCCCAGAATCCATGGCTGTCCACTCTGAGAAAGTCAAGGCAGAAGCAACATCTTCACCCTGGGCCCACAATTGTTCCTGTGATATTGTCTCAAATAAATCATCATCACCGGAGAGATCTGACATGGAGTCTATCTCCAAGTCTCTCAACTCTTCTGCTGACAAATATTTACAAAGAGTCCCAGATATGTCCCCCTTTGATCTCTCACCCGTTCCTGACGTGGACTTCTCCGGATCCATGTATTTCTCCAGCTCCGGTTCAGGTAGTCTCTGGGGTAGGCCTCGACCACGGCCGTGGGAAGCCTTTACATATCCCACCTTCCTCTGGACAGGTGCAACGGGGATAGGCGTAGTAGACGTGGAAATGAAAGCGATGTCCGCTGATGAAGTAGTGACAGCGGTATCTCCCTCAGGAACACTCTCGGTGGCAACAGGCGAAATCACAGTCTGTTGTTCTCCAACAGCAATGGTAGCAGCTTCCACTGTGGCAATACCTGTAGCCCAGTCCACCCGATAAGCACGGGGCGACATAGTAGGTTGCTCCACTATGAACAAATATTATCCGCACTGCAAACAACGAACAAATGGACGGAGATGTATGGCCAGTCCTTCACACTTGTGGCAAAGCATGCCCAACCCTTCAATATCTCCAAATGTGTAGAGAACAAACCTCCCCTGCGGTTTCAGACGAATGCCGGTATCTGTCAGCAGGGTTCCGGTCAGCATAGCACCCGCAGCGGTACTCGTAGGGAACATCTTAGGTCCCATAGTTGGCGATATCAATGGAAAAGAAGACGTGGCTGCACTCTGATCTTCTCAGCACAATTACGAGGCCTCTCTTCTCCTCTGGCGCCAAACACACACACACTTGTCCCACGCGGCAACAAGTAGGTTAGGCTCCTTCCACTTGTTCTTCTGATCACGTAGCTCCCGGGCTTTTACTTCTCACCCACAGCCTATGCAGTCAGAAATAAAGTCCTGCACTTTAACCCCTTCTTCTCTCCAAAAATTGACAAAGTCCAGAAACTTATTCCAACGTAAACTCCCGGTGAAATACTTCTCAGAACCGGGTCTAAGGTCCCGTTGAGTTTAATACCAGACAATGTAGGCACCGGACACTTGAGTATCTTTTCCAATGCTTTAATAAACGTAAATGGAAGGAAGTAGCAGGAAAGAGGTAGAAGGAAAGTTGAAGGGAAGTTCAAATACCTTTTCTTAGTGTAGTATTAGGAATTGAAAGTTTGTAGATGAATGTACTCTCTCTTTAGAGTTGAATCTTTGCCCGCCTGGATAGGTTTCTCTCACTAACTTAGCAGCCAGTACGCAGCATGAACAAAAGTCTCTGCTACAGAGACAAAACCCATACGATCCTCTGCCACAGGATGTAATGGTTCACGATGAACAGCAAACACAGCACTAGAACCTTTAAGCCGACCCGGCAGGACTATGCGATAGGATTACTTTAGGATGCATCCTCCAACTGAGTCACCAGGGCCATCTCCAGACCAGCACTCTGCATGATCCTTCCATGACGGGTCCTCCCCTGGGATCTTCTCAGTTGTCCAGCTTCTTCCCTCTAGGACAGACAGCCAAGGACCATTCCTCTGCCGCTGTGGTAGGCCCCAGACAGGCTTCTGGACCCACCCACATGCTGCAGATACGTGGGCCTCCCGGATGGAGGACCACCAGGTAGTACTCCTAGCACATACCTGTCGGCCAGGAGGGCCAGCAGGTGGAAGGAAAACAAACCCCAGAACATGGCGTCTTCCCATAAATACCCTCTCCCAGAAGGATGCAACTCGGAGGACCACCTCCACCAAGTTATCTCCGGGACAGAGGAGCACTCATATGCTTCAACGTGTTGCCTTTCCAACACCGACCCATGGTGACAACAACACCTACAGGCACAGTGTGAAACTACATGCAACTCAGCCAAGCTAGAACAGAGGCAAATCTGACTATGTATAAACAGATAACCCACTAAATTTACCTATAAGCAGTAGATTGAAAACCTACCAGCGCTATACACCTATACACAAGTATAGTCCAGAAGGATGGCCTGTTTGGGGTGGAGAAAGCCCTACATGAACATACAGCCATAACACAGGAGCAGATCAACTACATCCTTGAGGGCTCACAGCTCGCTATGGGGTGCAATAGAAGACTTCCAACTACAGGCTGATATTCTAATTGAGCGGTTCCTTGAAAAAGGATACAAGCAAGAACATCTGGAAAAATTGAAGCTTAATATAGCGAGCATGAACAGAAATACTCTCCTTAATAAATCAATTAGAAAAGAAAACAAAATGGAGCTGGCTTTTATAACAGGGTTTAATACTCAATATAAGGCCTTTGAGCACATCTGGCAAAAATATTGGCCTATATTGAAGGAAGACCGTGTCCTCTCACAAATACTGCCCAACAAGCCAAAGTTTGTTTATAGGAGAGCACCTACCCTTCGGAACCACTTAGTCCATAACGTAGTTAATCCACCTAAAACAATTAAAATCTTTCCAGAAATGAAGGGCTTTTATAAATGCCAGAGGTGTCTAGCATGTAGAATGAGTAAAATACAACCTTGCAAAAGGGAATCTTTTAAGTCAAAAACTGACCATAGAGAATACCGGATAAGGGAAATAATTACATGTCACAGCATCCATGTCACCTACGTCATCGAATGCCCGTGCCACCTTCAGTATGTGGGCAGAACCACCCGCCCACTTTGTGTACATATACGGGAGCATACCAAGAATATACGGAAGGGCTTCCCGAAAAACAATCTATCACGCCACTTCGATGAGGTACACCACAGGGACCCCACTGAGTCAATATTTTATGGGATTGACCTCATCAAGGATCACTGGCGAGGAGGAAATAAAACCACCCTAGTATCTCAAAACGAAACAGCTTGGATCTACCGGTTGGGGTCCCTTTCCCCCAAGGGCCTTAATCTGGACATAGACCTCAACTGCTTCATAGCCAATCCCCAATTATGGTTTATGGAAGTACGATTTCTACTTTAGAAGTTATGTATATACCTCTGTACCACCCCTCTATGCCTACTATGCTGTTAATAGGAAACTATTTGTATTTGCTGCCTTTTGGATTAGGTGATTTATTTCTATTTTTATTATTTCTATAGGTGATTTTATCTTTATTTTTTATTTTTAATTCTATGTTTACCTTCATTCCTATTTTACCCTTAACCCTACTCTGTGCCACTTTTTATATCCTACGGGCCAAAGAGCTTGAGTAATCAGCGATGGTTGATGGGTATTTAGACAGTTTTACTGGGTAATATCTGGCTTTGCTCTCTTACTAAATTTATCCTTAAGATTTTATCCCTAGGCACTAGGGGGACTCTGGAGCAACTAGACTATACACTAATGGTACAAATTTATCTCACAATACTATATTTACCCCGGTCTGTGTATTAACTGATTTTATTTAGGGTCTGGGTTACTAGGTAATTGGAGGTATGCCAGTTAATTGTTGAGCCAGGTTCAATAAGAAACTATTTGTATTTGCTGCCTTTTGGAATAGGCGATCTATTTTATTTTTACTTTTATATCTCTATAGGTACTTTTTTCCTTTTTTCGTAATTCTTTGTTTACCTTCATTTTCATTTTATCCTTAACCCTACTCTGTGTCACTTTTTACACCTTACGGGCCAAAGGGCTTGAGTAATCAGTAATGGTTGATGGGTATTTAGACAGTTTTACTGGGTAATATCTGGCTTTGCTCTCTTACTAAGTTTATCTTTAAGATTTTATCCTTAGCCACTAGGGGGATTCTGGAGCAATTAGATTATATACTAATGGTACAAAAATTTATCTTATACTGCTATATTTACCCCGGTCTCTGTATTAACTGATTTGTGTTTATGAAGTTTATGGTGTTATCAGGGGAGAGCGAGTGTATTATTATCTACCTTCACCTGAAACCATATTTGGTCCTCCCCGGGATGGGCACCTATTTAACTTTGTTATGTGATGCATGGGTTTCCTGGTTCCCAGTATCAGCTGGGCGGGTCGGTGTTAAGTGGGCAGGGTTACAAGCCGCTATCCCTTATAAAATACATGACGTGCAGTGGTAAGACAGCGGCGCTGAAGACGTCTATGACGAAACGCGTACGGCGTCACTATGCACATCACGTGACTTCCAGGAAGCTGAGAGAGTGGGTGGAAGGCATGCTGTCCACCTACAGCTCGGTTGCCTATGCTTTATACCAGAAAGTGCAGCCCCTATGGGACTAGGCATTACGCTGCATGAACTGCATTTTTTGTCTGTTTGATTTCATACATTTTTTTAAAAATAATCTTTTGATAAACAGAAGTTTTGGTTATACTGCACTATGGGAGCCAATTTCTTTTTTTTATGAGGATTATGAAAATTACATCTATCATAACCCCGATATCCCAAGGCTGCTTGAGGAACTGCAAAGGCTGACATCAGTGGTTACCTGCCAACCTAAGGAGCTACATGAACATTACCCCTGTAGGGGTAGTAGGATCTGGTGAGTGGGGACCCTTGAGGGGGGAGCACGCAAGTCACCTGTCAAGATTCTGTGATCACTAAAGTCACCTGCTACAATTCCTCTAAACATGAACAGTCACCTTCATTGGTATGTGTTCTTTGTACATGGTGCGATAAACTGCATCTTGGTGTAATTTTTCATTTTGCTGCGATTTTTGCATTTTTTCTGTTTTTTGGTGTGATGTTTTGCATTTTTTGGGTTTTTTTTTTTGCATCTTGGGTTTATATACACCTTGATTTTATGATTGGGACACTATATGTACACGTTTATATGTTTTTGTATACGGTTTGATAATTACATTTTGGTGTGACTTTGGTGTGATTTTTTTATAAGTTTTTTGGTGCGATTTTTTTGCATATTTATTTGGACACTATACGCACTGTTACAAGCAGAGGATCACTATACTATCATGATATTCATGTCTGAATGTTTTATACACTAATTTGTAAGCCATTATATTTTTGGTGATAACCTCTCCTGTGTAGGATTGGTGTCCACACCTAGAGGGTTTTAGGTTACCGGTTTTATTATAATTTATTCCACAATAACATTGTGTCTTTTAATACGTACCCACTATAGAGTGATTTGGTAGAGCACTATTTGACATATAGGTAGCGCCACTCGCCCCTTCACATCTTCTTTCTTTCTACATTACTGAATAGAGGTGTTCCCAGACTCTGAGTCCTCTGAGATGGGTGTGTGATCTCCTATCAGATCCGGAGTGTGTGGAGTGAGAGTGTGAACTGAGAATGGCCAGGAAACACTTATAAAGTAAAGTGTCAATGAGGATCCACTACTGCCTCCTCTATAGATAATGACTGTCTCTGTGGAGGAAATATCTATACATTCCACCCAGAAGCGGCTTCACAGACTATTCAGTGTCATACAAGCAGAAGATTCAGAATTCCAGATATTTCATACTTTCCGACCCTAATTATTATATGTGAATGTAGTTGATGAGGTGACTAGGAGTGTATATGAGAATCCCCATACACAGAGATCACCAGGAAGTGGTCTGATCAGAGAGTGGATCAGAAGTCTACGTAACATCTCATAAGGTGACCACAAAGAGAACTTGCCATCCCAGACACTCCACCCAGCGCAGAGACCTGCCAGTAATACCGAATATTCAGGGAAGCCAACCAGAACCATCAGAGCAACATGAACCCCATCACTGGACTGATCTGTATGCTGGGGGTCCTGCCAGGTCTGAGGAGGAAATTGTATTTATTCTTTCTTTCTTTCTTCTCTATAGTCTTGGTATTTGCTGTCTGTCGAGATATCTCTTTCTTTCTTTCTTTTATTCTTTCTTTCTTTCTTTCTATATCTAGTACAGATCTTTGTACAGTCATTTCTCCTCTATAGTCTTGTCACACTCATTGGTCTTTTCTCTCTGTCAGGATTTCTATCACAGACAATCCATGTATGGCAGACTCCAGTAATATGGGCCACAGAGGGCGACTCCATAACCTTACCGTGTGACTACAGAATTGATGGAGAGTACGCTTCTATTGGGAGGTACAATTGGTACAGACACATAATGAGGAGTGGGGTGGAGGTCTCTGAGAATTATAAGTATTTCTCTGGAAGACTATCCAGAGTGGACCAATATCAGTTCTTCCATGGACGATCGGCTGCCATCACCCTGCACAGTGTGGAGTTGTCAGACTCCGGGATGTATTACTGTGAGGTTGTTTTTCAGACCGGCCAACAAATATCCGGAGATGGAAATGGGACTTTCCTCAATGTGACAGGTGAGATCTGTATTTACTGTCCTGGTTGTGTAATTATCAATATCTGATCAATAATGAGACAGTGGGAAGACCCTTCAGCGGATATCAGATAGGAAATGTAAATTTCATATAAAAATTTACATTATTTTAAAGGGGTTGTAAAGGCAGAAGGCGCATTCTATGCATTAAAGGAGAAGTCCAGCCTGAGCTCGTTTGTCTGGGCTTCTCCTCTGGGTCACAGGAATGTCGTTCGTTTTGCACTCCTGTGACCCGTTTTCAGCAGAGAGTGGGCTGAAGTCCGCTCTCTGCTGACGTCACTGGAATCAGTCCAGGCACCGCGTCATCTCGACAATGAAGTCGGGATCCACCAGTTGCCTGGACTGATGGCCGTCTCAGTCTCTCAGCTCCCTGATCCCCGCCCCTCCACAGCTCAGCGCTCCAATGAGTGCGGAGAATCAGAGCAGGAGTGTTGAAGACTGACAGGCACCAGCTCTCCGCTCAGGGAGTTGAGAGAACAGAGCCATCAGCGGTGTTTGATCGCTTGGTTCTCCGGTTCTCAATGCAGAGGTGGAGGGGGACAGATGCAGCCAAGGCCATCTTTAATATTGATTGGACCCTGGGCAAACATTTTCTTTGGCCCCCCAGCTTCAATCAAGCACCCCCCCCGCTCTGAGATATATAATAAATAGCAGCTAGACTCAAAATCAGGTCAGGCAGCAATTGCGATTGGTTGCCAGAGGTTACACATCATTACTGCTCATCAACTGGATGCTAGAGGTTACAGCACACATTACAACTCATCGATTAATTGCTAGAGATTACAACACATCATTTCTGCTAACAGATTGGTTGCTAGAGGTTACTGCACATTCTTACTGCTCACTGGTTGCTAAAGGTTACACGCTTACCGCTCACTGATTGGTTGCAAGAGGTTACTGCACATTATTACTGCTCAGTGATTGGTTGCTAGAGGTTACTATGCCTCATTACCACTTACTTATTGGTTGCTTGAGGTCACAGCACATCAATACGGCTCACTGATTGGCTGCTGAAGGTTACAGTACATCATCTTCTTACTGCCTTCACACCATGGACTGGGGTGGTGAGGGGACCCGCCAATAGACAGAAAATTCCTAGAACTTGTTATTAGCAATCAGCAGAGCAAAGCACACATAGCTATGAAGGTTAATTGAGTGCAGCTAGGAACAGAGCCCAATAGGAGCAGTATCCCTGAGGACAGGCTGCTAGAATAAATTACAAGTCATCCCGCCTGCCATATAGCAGTGAGGAGGGGTGAGCTACGTACAGAGAGCAGAGTTGAAGATTGTGCTATCTACAGAGTGCAGGATTAAGGGGTGAGCAATGTATGGAGTGCAGGATTGAGGGGTGATCTGTGTATGGAGTGCAGGGTTTAGGGGTGATCTGTGAACAGAGTGCAGGGTTTAGGGGTGATCTGTGTATGGAGTGCAGGGTATTGGGGTGATCTGTGTATGGAGTGCAGGATTTAGGGGTGATCTGTGTACATCCATGTCCATACCCCCCTCCCAAGTACAGAGCTCTCTACTCCTCAGATTCCAGTTTGGAGCCCACCCCCCATCAATACACAGCATTCCTCTGGCATCAATCCCCCCTCCTCCCACTTCCAATACTGAGCATTCCGACCACCTAAATAACATCAGGGTGGGGCTGCAGAAGAGAAGTTGTAACTTACTGCATGTCCGTGGAGCAGCTTCTTCCTGTGTACAACCCCCACCCCTCCCCCTCTGCTCTCGTATACAGATAGATAAATGAGTTGATTTGCAGAACAGAGAAGGTTCTAAACGGCCGCCAAGAGGAGAGCGCTGGCAATTGTAAATACAGAATCATCGCTTCTGTATTTACAAGTGACAGTAGCGAGCAGCTCAGCAGCCAGCGCCGGATCATTGTGGTGGAGGAACTCAGCTGAAGAAAGCCAGCGGGCAGCACGGGCTCCAGAGGCAGCTTCTTTGGGTCCCCAACAATGGCAGGGCCCTGGGCAGATGCCCCATTTTTGACCTGCGTTAAAGACGGCCCTGATCTGGAGGCCTCTTTAATGAACAGCTCACACAACACAGAGAATACACCTTATTTTTTTTTTGCCTGCCGTAGTAAACTATATCGGTGTATAAGTGAAACGCAAAGGTGGGTTAAAATTTATGAACGGTAGAATGGATAGTTTGGAGAGTGGGGGGGATATTCCCTCCCTCCCCTCCTTTTTTTTTTCATGGCCTTAAATATATCGGATGCGAAAAAGAAAAAGAATTGATTTATGTTAAGATATATTTTGTGATACGCATGCAACAAAAACTGTGTCTGTTTATATGTATAAAATTATGAAAGAGCCCTGGGGCCATCATAAAAAAAATTCAGAATTATGAGTTTGAAAAAAAAAAATTTTTTTTTTTTTACAAAATTCTGAGTTTGAAAGTCAGAATTCTAAGATTGAAAGTCAGAATTGTAAGTTTTAAAAAAAAAATCAAAAAATTCTACACAATTCTGAAATTCAAAAGTCAGAATTCTGAGATTCAAAAGTCAGAATTCTGAGTTTCAAAGTCAGAATTCTGAGATTCAAAGTCAGAATTCTGAGATTCAAAGTCAGAATTCTGAGATTCAAAGTCAGAATTCTGAGAATCAAAGTCAGAATTCTGAGTTTCAAAAGTCAAAATTCTGAGTTTCAAAAGTCAAAATCCTGAGTTTCAAAAGTCAAAATTCTGAGTTTATAAATATAGT